>NC_091332.1:24909960-25026212 GCF_038502225.1 Cherax quadricarinatus
CTGGCTGTTGATTTATCTCCTTAATTTTCTGGGTCCTTTGCCTTCTATACTTCTTCCATCCTCTGGCGCGCTTAGTTTTGGCCTCTCTACACCTTTGGGTGAACCAAGGGCTCGTCCTGACCTTTTCATTGTGTGTGTGTGTGTGTACTCACCTAGTTGTACTCACCTATTTGTGGTTGCAGGGGTCGAGTCTTAGCTCCTGGCCCCGCCTCTTCACTGGTTGCTACTGGTTCCTCTCTCTGTGTGTCCTCTCTGAGTCCTGTGTGTGTGTGTGTGTGTTTGTGTGTGTGTGTGTGTGTGTGTTTGTGTGTGTTTGTGTGTGTATGTGTGTGTTTGTGTGTGTGTCTGTCTGACTGTGGTTGCAGGGGTCTAGTCATAGCTCCTGGCCCCGCCTCTTCACTGGCCGCTACTGGGTCACTCTCCCTGCACCATGAGCTTTATCATACCTCTGCTTAAAGCTATGAATGGATCCTGCCTCCACTACATCGCTTCCCAAACTATTCCACTTCCTGAGTACTCTGTGACTGAAGAAATACTAACATCCCTGTGATTCATCTGTGTCTTCAATTTCCAACTGTGTCCCCTTGTTGCTGTGTCCCATCTCTGGAACATTCTGTGTGTGTGTGTGTGTGTGTGTGTGTGTGTGTGTGTGTGTGTGTGTGTGTGTGTGTGTGTGTGTGTGTGTGTGTGTGTGTGTGTACTCGCCTAATTGCGGTTGTAGGAGTTGATTCATAGCTCAAAGTAATGTCAGGAGTGGAATTCGAACCCGTGTGTGTGGATTCATACCTACTCTTGAAACTATGTATAGTGTGTGCCTTCCTCCATCTAGTGCATTCCTTATATCCATCACCATAAGACTAAAAAAAAAAAAACAGTATCGTTCTAAGAAGACTTGGTCTCTCAATATTATATTAACTAATCACTTCTGCTAGGATATTTCCTAGTATTGTTTTAACCAGGCTAGTAAACCAGGCCAGCATCACTCTAGGTACAGTGTGTGGCGCAGTTTACAATTCGTCTGAACGGTTTACCTCTTACTAAGAGTCCCTCAAAAAATTCCAGAGTGGACCATATTGTTCATCTGCATGCTGCCATATCACTTTATTGGACATTGTTCTACTGGTGTTCTGGTATGGTGTTCTGATGATGGTGTTCTGATGGTGTTCTGGTTATGGTGTTCTGATAGTATTCTGGTTTTGGTGTTCTGGTGATGGTGTTCTGATAATGGTGTTCTGATGGTATTCTGGTGGTGTTCTACTGGTGTTCTGGTGATTGTGTTCTGATGGTGTTCTGATGGTATTCTAGTTATGGTGTTCTGATAGTATTCTGGTTATGGTGTTCTGATAGTGTTCTGGCGATGGTGTTCTGGTAATGATGTCCTGGCGATGGTGTCCTGGCGATGGTGTTCTGGTGATGGTGTTCTGGTGGTTTTTTGGTAGGATGTTCTGTGATGGTGCTCTGGCGATGGTGTTCTGGTAATGATGTCCTGGTGATGGTGTTCTGGTGATGGTGTTCTGGCGATGGTGTCCTGGCGATGGTGTTCTGGTGATGGTGTTCTGGCGATGGTGTTCTGGTGATGGTGTCCTGGCGATGGTGTCCTGGCGATGGTGTCCTGGCGATGGTGTTCTGGCGATGGTGTCCAGGTGATGGTGTTCTGGTGATGGTGTTCTGGCGATGGTGTTCTGGTGATGGTGTTCTGGCGATGGTGTTCTGGCGATGGTGTCCAGGTGATGGTGTTCTGGTGATGGTGTCCTGGCGATGGTGTTCTGGCGATGGTGTTCTGGCGATGGTGTTCTGGCGATGGCGTCCTGGCGATGGTGTCCTGGCGATGGTGTCCTGGTGATGGTGTCCTTCCGATGGTGTCCTGGCGATGGTGTCCTGGCGATGGTGTTCTGATGGTGTTCTGGTGGTGTTCTGGCAATGGTGTTCTGGTGATGGTGTTCTGGTGATGGTGTTCTGGTGGTGTTCTGGCAATGGTGTTCTGGTGATGGTGTCCTTCCGATGGTGTCCTGGCGATGGTGTTCTGGTGATGGTGTTCTGGTGATGGTGTTCTGGTGGTGTTCTGGCAATGGTGTTCTGGTGATGGTGTTCTGGTGATGGTATTCTGGTGGTGTTCTGATGAGTGTTCTGGTGTTCTAATGATGGTTCTTGTGGTGTTCTGATAGTGTTCTGGTGAGGGTGTTCTGGTGGTGTTCTGATGATCTGGTGATGGTATTCTGCTAATGGTATTCTGGTGGTGTTCATGGTATTCTGATAGTATTCTGGTGATGGTCTTCTGGCGATGGTGTTCTGACGATGGTGTTCTGGTGGTGTTCTGGCGATGGTGTTCTGGCGATGGTGTCCTAGCGATGGTGTTCTGGTGGTGGTCTAGTGTTCTGGTGATGGTGCTCTGGCGATGGTATTCTGGCAATGGTGTTCTGGTGGTGTTCTGGTGGTGTTCTGGTGATGGTATTCTGGTGATGGTGTTCTGGTGAAAGTGTTCTGGTGTTGTAATGATGGTGTTCTTGTGGTGTTGTGATGATGGTGTTCTGGTGATGGTATTCCGGTGGTCTGGTGATGGTGTTCCGGTGATGGTGTTCTGATGGTATTCCGGTGGTGTTCTGATGGTATTCTGATAGTATTCTGGCGAAGGTGTTCTGGCGATGGTGTTCTGGCGATGGTGTTCTGGCGATGGTGTTCTGGCGATGGTGTTCTGGCGATGGTGTTCTGGCGATGGTGTTCTGGCGATGGTGTTTTGGCGATGGTGTCCTGGCGATGGTGTTCTGGTGTTTTGGTGAGGGTGTTCTGGTGATGGTGCTCTGGCGATTGTGTTCTGGTGGTGTTCTGCAAAGGTATTCTGGCAATGGTGTTATGGTGATGGTGTTCTGGTGAGTGTGTTCTGGTGAGTGTGTTCTGGTGAGTGTGTTCTGGTGAGTGTGTTCTGGTGAGTGTGTTCTGGTGGTGTTATATTGGTGTTCTAGTGATGGTGTTCTGGTGAGGGTGTTCTGGTGTTCTGATAGTGTTCTGGTGAGGGTGTTCTGTTCTGATGGTGTTCTGGTGATGGTATTCTGATAGTGTTGTTGTGAGGGTGTTCTGGTGTTATGATGATCTGGTGATGGTGTTCTGGTGATGGTGTTCTGATGTTCTGGTGATGGTATTACTGACTTTATCCTTGTGAACCTCCAGTATTATCTTTTTCACCTTGTGAACCTCCAGTATTATCTTCTTTACCTTGTGAACTTCCAGTATTATCTTTTTCACCTTGTGAACCCCCAGTATTATCTTTTTCGCCTTGTGAACCTCCAGTATTATCTTCTTACCTAGTGAACCTCCAGTATTATCTTCTTCACCTTGTGAACCTCCAGTATTATCTTCACCTTGTGAACCTCCAGTATTATCTTCTTACCTAGTGAACCTCCAGTATTATCTTCTTCACCTTGTGAACCTCCAGTATTATCTTCACCTTGTGAACCTCCAGTATTATCTTCTTACCTAGTGAACCTCCAGTATTATCTTCTTACCTAGTGAACCTCCAGTATTATCTTCTTCACCTTGTGAACCTCCAGTATTATCTTCACCTTGTGAACCTCCAGTATTATCTTCTTACCTAGTGAACCTCCAGTATTATCTTCTTTACCTTGTGAACCTCCAGTATTATCTTCACCGTGTGAACCTCCAGTATTATCTTCACCTTGTGAACCTCCAGTATTATCTTCTTACCTAGTGAACCTCCAGTATTATATTCAACTTGTGAACCTCCAGTATTATCTTCACCTTGTGAACCTCCAGTATTATCTTCACCTTGTGAACCTCCAGTATTATCTTCACCTTGTGAACCTCCAGTATTATCTTCTTACCTAGTAAACTTCCAGTATTATCTTCTTCACCTTGTGAACCTCCAGTATTATCTTCTTACCTAGTAAACCTCCAGTATTATCTTCTTCACCTTGTGAACCTCCAGTATTATCTTCACCTTGTGAACCTCCAGTATTATCTAGTGAACCTCCAGTATTATCTTCTTACCTAGTGAACCTCCAGTATTATCTTCTTACCTAGTAAACTTCCAGTATTATCTTCTTCACCTTGTGAACCTCCAGTATTATCTTCTTACCTAGTAAACCTCCAGTATTATCTTCTTCACCTTGTGAACCTCCAGTATTATCTTCACCTTGTGAACCTCCAGTATTATCTTACCTAGTGAACCTCCAGTATTATCTTACCTAGTGAACCTCCAGTATTATCTTCACCTTGTGAACCTCCAGTATTATCTTCTTACCTAGTGAACCTCCAGTATTATCTTCTTCACCTTGTGAACCTCCAGTATTATCTTCACCGTGTGAACCTCCAGTATTATCTTCACCTTGTGAACCTCCAGTATTATCTTCTTTCCTAGTGAACCTCCAGTATTATCTTCAACTTGTGAACCTCCAGTATTATCTTCACCTTGTGAACCTCCAGTATTATCTTCACCTTGTGAACCTCCAGTATTATCTTCTTTCCTAGTGAACCTCCAGTATTATCTTCAACTTGTGAACCTCCAGTATTATCTTCACCTTGTGAACCTCCAGTATTATCTTCACCTTGTGAACCTCCAGTATTATCTTCTTACCTAGTGAACCTCCAGTATTATCTTCTTCACCTTGTGAACCTCCAGTATTATCTTCACCTTGTGAACCTCCAGTATTATCTTACCTAGTGAACCTCCAGTATTATCTTCTTACCTAGTGAGCCTCCAGCATTATCTTCACCTTGTGAACCTCCAGTATTATCTTCTTACCTAGTGAACCTCCAGTATTATCTTCTTCACCTTGTGAACCTCCAGTATTATCTTCACCGTGTGAACCTCCAGTATTATCTTGTGAACCTCCAGTATTATCTTCTTACCTAGTGAACCTCCAGTATTATCTTCTTCAATTTGTGAACCTCCAGTATTATCTTCATCTTGTGAACCTCCAGTATTATCTTCACCTTATGAACCTCCAGTATTATCTTCTTACCTAGTGAACCTCCAGTATTATCTTCTTCACCTTGTGAACCTCCAGTATTATCTTCACCTTGTGAACCTCCAGTATTATCTTCTTCAACTTGTGAACCTCCAGTATTATCTTCACCTTGTGAACCTCCAGTATTATCTTCACTTTATGAACCTCCAGTATTATCTTCTTACCTAGTGAACCTCCAGTATTATCTTCACCTTGTGAACCTCCAGTATTATCTTCACCTTGTGAACCTTCAGTATTATCTTCACCTTGTGAACCTCCAGTATTATCTTCACCTTGTGAACCTCCAGTATTATCTTCACCTTGTGAGCCTCCAGTATTATCTTCACCTTGTGAGCCTCCAGTATTATCTTCACCTTGTGAACCTCCAGTATTATCTTCACCTTGTGAACCTCCAGTATTATCTTCACCTTGTGAACCTCCAGTATTATCTTCACCTTGTGAACCTCCAGTATTATCTTCACCTTGTGAACCTCCAGTATTATCTTCACCTTATGAACCTCCAGTATTATCTTCTTACCTAGTGAACCTCCAGTATTATCTTCACCTTGTGAACCTCCAGTATTATCTTCACCTTGTGAACCTCCAGTATTATCTTCACCTTGTGAACCTCCAGTATTATCTTCACCTTGTGAACCTCCAGTATTATCTTCACCTTATGAACCTCCAGTATTATCTTCTTACCTAGTGAACCTCCAGTATTATCTTCACCTTGTGAACCTCCAGTATTATCTTCACCTTGTGAACCTCCAGTATTATCTTCACCTTGTGAACCTCCAGTATTATCTTCACTTTGTGAACCTCCAGCTTTATCTTCACCTTTTAAGCCTCCAGTATTATCTTCACCTTGTGAACCTCCAGTATTATCTTCACCTTGTGAACCTCCAGTATTATCTTCACCTTGTGAACCTCCAGTATTATCTTCACCTTGTGAACCTCCAGTATTATCTTCACCTTGTGAGCCTCCAGTATTATCTTCACCTTGTGAACCTCCAGTATTATCTTCATTTTGTGAACCTCCAGTATTATCTTCACCTTGTGAACCTCCAGTATTATCTTCACCTTGTGAACCTCCAGTATTATCTTCACCTTGTGAGCCTCCAGTATTATCTTCACCTTGTGAACCTCCAGTATTATCTTCACCTTGTGAACCTCCAGTATTATCTTCACCTTGTGAACCTCCAGTATTATCTTCACCTTGTGAACCTCCAGTATTATCTTCACCTTGTGAACCTCCAGTATTATCTTACCTAGTGAACCTCCAGTATTATCTTCACCTTGTGAACCTCCAGTATTATCTTCACCTTGTGAACCTCCAGTATTATCTTCACCTTGTGAACCTCCAGTATTATCTTCACCTTGTGAACCTCCAGTATTATCTTCACTTTGTGAACCTCCAGCATTATCTTTACCTTGTAAGCCTCCAGTATTATCTTCACCTTGTGAACCTCCAGTATTATCTTCTTACCTAGTGAACCTCCATTATTATCTTCACCTTGTGAACCTCCAGTATTCACCTTGTGAACCTCCAGTATTATCTTCACCTTGTGAACCTCCAGTATTATCCTCACCTTGTGAACCTCCAGTATTATCTTCTTACCTAGTGAACCTCCAGTATTATCTTCACCTTGTGAACCTCCAGTATTATCTTCACCTTGTGAACCTCCAGTATTATCTTCACCTTGTGAACCTCCAGTATTATCTTCACCTTATGAACCTCCAGTATTATCTTCTTACCTAGTGAACCTCCAGTATTATCTTCACCTTGTGAACCTCCAGTATTATCTTCACCTTGTGAACCTCCAGTATTATCTTCACCTTGTGAACCTCCAGTATTATCTTCTTACCTAGTGAACCTCCAGTATTATCTTCACCTTATGAACCTCCAGTATTATCTTCTTACCTAGTGAACCTCCAGTATTATCTTCACCTTGTGAACCTCCAGTATTATCTTCACCTTGTGAACCTCCAGTATTATCTTCACCTTGTGAGCCTCCAGTATTATCTTCACCTTGTGAACCTCCAGTATTATCTTCACCTTGTGAACCTCCAGTATTATCTTCACCTTGTGAACCTCCAGTATTATCTTCACCTTGTGAACCTCCAGTATTATCTTCACCTTGTGAACCTCCAGTATTATCTTCACCTTATGGACCTCCAGTATTATCTTCTTACCTAGTGAACCTCCAGTATTATCTTCACCTTGTGAACCTCCAGTATTATCTTCACCTTATGAACGTCCAGTATTATCTTCTTACCTAGTGAACCTCCAGTATTATCTTCTTACCTAGTGAACCTCCAGTATTATCTTCACCTTGTGAACCTCCAGTATTATCTTCACCTTGTGAACCTCCAGTATTATCTTCACCTTGTGAGCCTCCAGTATTATCTTCACCTTGTGAACCTCCAGTATTATCTTCACCTTGTGAACCTCCAGTATTATCTTCACCTTGTGAGCCTCCAGTATTATCTTCACCTTGTGAGCCTCCAGTATTATCTTCACCTTGTGAACCTCCAGTATTATCTTCACCTTGTGAACCTCCAGTATTATCTTCACCTTGTGAACCTCCAGTATTATCTTCTTACCTAGTGAACCTCCAGTATTATCTTCTTCACCTTGTGAACCTCTAGTATTATCTTCACCTTGTGAACCTCCAGTATTATCTTCACCTTGTGAACCTCCAGTATTATCTTCACCTTGTGAGCCTCCAGTATTATCTTCACCTTGTGAACCTCCAGTATTATCTTCTTACCTAGTGAACCTCCAGTATTATCTTCTTCACCTTGTGAACCTCTAGTATTATCTTCACCTTGTGAACCTCCAGTATTATCTTCACCTTGTGAACCTCCAGTATTATCTTCACCTTGTGAACCTCTAGTATTATCTTCACCTTGTGAACCTCCAGTATTATCTTCACCTTGTGAACCTCCAGTATTATCTTCACCTTGTGAACCTCCAGTATTATCTTCACCTTGTGAACCTCCAGTATTATCTTCACCTTGTGAACCTCCAGTATTATCTTCACCTTGTGAACCTCTAGTATTATCTTCACCTTGTGAACCTCCAGTATTATCTTCACCTTGTGAACCTCCAGTATTATCTTCACCTTGTGAGCCTCCAGTATTATCTTCACCTTGTTAACCTCCAGTATTATCTTCACCTTGTGAACCTCTAGTATTATCTTCACCTTGTGAACCTCCAGTATTATCTTCACCTTGTGAACCTCCAGTATTATCTTCACCTTGTGAACCTCCAGTATTATCTTCACCTTGTGAACCTCCAGTATTATCTTCACCTTGTGAACCTCCAGTATTATCTTCACCTTGTGAACCTCTAATATTATCTTCACCTTGTGAACCTCCAGTATTATCTTCACCTTGTGAACCTCCAGTATTATCTTCACCTTGTGAGCCTCCAGTATTATCTTCACCTTGTGAACCTCCAGTATTATCTTCACCTTGTGAACCTCCAGTATTATCTTCACCTTGTGAACCTCCAGTATTATCTTCACCTTGTGAGCCTCCAGTATTATCTTCACCTTGTGAACCTCCAGTATTATCTTCACCTTGTGAACCTCCAGTATTATCTTCACCTTGTGAACCTCTAGTATTATCTTCACCTTGTGAACCTCCAGTATTATCTTCACCTTGTGAACCTCCAGTATTATCTTCACCTTGTGAGCCTCCAGTATTATCTTCACCTTGTGAACCTCCAGTATTATCTTCACCTTGTGAACCTCTAGTATTATCTTCACCTTGTGAGCCTCCAGTATTATCTTCACCTTGTGAACCTCCAGTATTATCTTCACCTTGTGAACCTCCAGTATTATCTTCACCTTGTGAACCTCCAGTATTATCTTCACCTAGTGAACCTCCAGTATTATCATCACCTTGTGAACCTCCAGTATTATCTTCACCTTGTGAACCTCTAATATTATCTTCACCTTGTGAACCTCCAGTATTATCTTCACCTTGTGAACCTCCAGTATTATCTTCACCTTGTGAGCCTCCAGTATTATCTTCACCTTGTGAACCTCCAGTATTATCTTCACCTTGTGAACCTCCAGTATTATCTTCACCTTGTGAACCTCCAGTATTATCTTCACCTTGTGAGCCTCCAGTATTATCTTCACCTTGTGAACCTCCAGTATTATCTTCACCTTGTGAGCCTCCAGTATTGTCTTACCTAGTGAACCTCCAGTATTATCTTCACCTTGTGAACCTCCAGTATTATCTTCACCTTGTGAGCCTCCAGTATTGTCTTACCTAGTGAACCTCCAGTATTATCTTCACCTTGTGAACCTCCAGTATTATCTTCACCTTGTGAGCCTCCAGTATTATCTTCACCTTGTGAACCTCCAGTATTATCTTCACCTTGTGAACCTCCAGTATTATCTTCACCTTGTGAACCTCCAGTATTATCTTCACCTTGTGAACCTCCAGTATTATCTTTACCTTGTGAACCTCCAGTATTATCTTCACCTTGTGAACCTCCAGTATTATCTTCACCTTGTGAACCTCCAGTATTATCTTCACCTTGTGAGCCTCCAGTATTGTCTTACCTAGTGAACCTCCAGTATTATCTTCACCTTGTGAACCTCCAGTATTATCTTCACCTTGTGAGCCTCCAGTATTGTCTTACCTAGTGAACCTCCAGTATTATCTTCACCTTGTGAACCTCCAGTATTATCTTCACCTTGTGAACCTCCAGTATTATCTTCACCTTGTGAACCTCCAGTATTATCTTCACCTTGTGAGCCTCCAGTATTATCTTCACCTTGTGAACCTCCAGTATTATCTTCACCTTGTGAACCTCCAGTATTATCTTCACCTTGTGAACCTCCAGTATTATCTTCACCTTGTGAACCTCCAGTATTATCTTCACCTTGTGAACCTCCAGTATTATCTTCACCTTGTGAACCTCCAGTATTATCTTCACCTTGTGAACCTCCAGTATTATCTTCACCTTGTGAGCCTCCAGTATTGTCTTACCTAGTGAACCTCCAGTATTATCTTCACCTTGTGAACCTCCAGTATTATCTTCACCTTGTGAACCTCCAGTATTATCTTCACCTTGTGAACCTCCAGTATTATCTTCACCTTATGAACCTCCAGTATTATCTTCACCTTGTGAACCTCCAGTATTATCTTCACCTTGTGAGCCTCCAGTATTATCTTCACCTTGTGAACCTCCAGTATTATCTTCACCTTATGAACCTCCAGTATTATCTTCACCTTGTGAACCTCCAGTATTATCTTCACCTTGTGAACCTCCAGTATTATCTTCACCTTGTGAGCCTCCAGTATTGTCTTACCTAGTGAACCTCCAGTATTATCTTCACCTTGTGAACCTCCAGTATTATCTTCACCTTGTGAACCTCCAGTATTATCTTCACCTTGTGAACCTCCAGTATTATCTTCACCTTGTGAACCTCCAGTATTATCTTCACCTTATGAACCTCCAGTATTATCTTCACCTTGTGAGCCTCCAGTATTGTCTTACCTAGTGAACCTCCAGTATTATCTTCACCTTGTGAACCTCCAGTATTATCTTCACCTTGTGAACCTCCAGTATTATCTTCACCTTGTGAACCTCCAGTATTATCTTCACCTTGTGAGCCTCCAGTATTATCTTCACCTTGTGAGCCTCCAGTATTATCTTCACCTTGTGAGCCTCCAGTATTATCTTCACCTTGTGAACCTCCAGTATTATCTTCACCTTGTGAGCCTCCAGTATTATCTTCACCTTATGAACCTCCAGTATTATCTTCACCTTGTGAACCTCCAGTATTATCTTCACCTTGTGAACCTCCAGTATTATCTTCACCTTGTGAGCCTCCAGTATTGTCTTACCTAGTGAACCTCCAGTATTATCTTCACCTTGTGAACCTCCAGTATTATCTTCACCTTGTGAACCTCCAGTATTATCTTCACCTTGTGAACCTCCAGTATTATCTTCACCTTGTGAACCTCCAGTATTATCTTCACCTTGTGAGCCTCCAGTATTATCTTCACCTTGTGAGCCTCCAGTATTGTCTTACCTAGTGAACCTCCAGTATTATCTTCACCTTGTGAACCTCCAGTATTATCTTCACCTTGTGAACCTCCAGTATTATCTTCACCTTGTGAGCCTCCAGTATTATCTTCACCTTGTGAGCCTCCAGTATTATCTTCACCTTGTGAGCCTCCAGTATTATCTTCACCTTGTGAACCTCCAGTATTATCTTCACCTTGTGAGCCTCCAGTATTATCTTCACCTTATGAACCTCCAGTATTATCTTCACCTTGTGAACCTCCAGTATTATCTTCACCTTGTGAACCTCCAGTATTATCTTCACCTTGTGAGCCTCCAGTATTGTCTTACCTAGTGAACCTCCAGTATTATCTTCACCTTGTGAACCTCCAGTATTATCTTCACCTTGTGAACCTCCAGTATTATCTTCACCTTGTGAACCTCCAGTATTATCTTCACCTTGTGAGCCTCCAGTATTGTCTTACCTAGTGAACCTCCAGTATTATCTTCACCTTGTGAACCTCCAGTATTATCTTCACCTTGTGAACCTCCAGTATTATCTTCACCTTGTGAACCTCCAGTATTATCTTCACCTTGTGAACCTCCAGTATTATCTTCACCTTGTGAACCTCCAGTATTATCTTCACCTTGTGAACCTCCAGTATTATCTTCACCTTGTGAGCCTCCAGTATTATCTTCACCTTGTGAGCCTCCAGTATTATCTTCACCTTGTGAGCCTCCAGTATTGTCTTCTTCACCTTCTCACATGTTCACATGTTCTTTCTTTTAAGTTTGCTGTTTGACGTTTAAAAATGCGATATAATTTTCTTGTAAAAACACTCAGAAAAATGCTGTTTTAGCATCTCACACATTTCCTTTCCTGATTTTATTTTATTTTGGGTCTACGTCCTTAATTCATTGCATTTTTTTTCACAGTTTGGTTTTACGAATTTGAACAAAAGATTTAGTTCTGTCATGATCTTGTCCACTATTCCCTTGTCGAAGTTTCTACTTTTTTTTGGTCTTGTTTATTGAATTGTTTAAGTCTCTTAGTTCTGCATCTGCACATTGTATGGTCAAGTGGGGGCACAGAAAAAGTGACTTTTTTATAATGGTAAAAAAAAATACTGTAAGAGATAATTTTCTGAAGATTTGTAATGCATTATGTTGTAGTTTTTTTATTTTTTTATTTTATTTAAAACCAATACAGTTTAACATAAAAATAAAGAAACAGTATGGATCTCAATCAAATTAACTGACAAACGGATTGCACCTACATGCTAGTTTATCCCATGTTTGTTTTATAACGTTCCTTGCATTGTACAGAATCAGCTCAGAGCCTGAGAACTCTGCCATCTACGTTATGTATTAGATTTTAGCTGTATGTCGAGGACGCCACACAAGAACACAATGCATTACACATCTTCAGAAAATTATTTCTTACAGTAAAATTTTTTTATCTTTATAAAAGATCACTTTTTTTGTGCCCACGCAATTCTTAGAGTCATTCAATGACTTATTTTCTCAGAGGAATATTGTAGTGCAAAAAGTAAAATTGAAACACATGTTTAGTTTAGGGGTAAAAACTGAAACCAATCTTGTTTTTTTGCAGCTACATTGTCACCACCACAATATTATTTTTATACCTTGTAACATTCGTCCGCATTTTTTTTTTTTTGGCAAGGGAAAATCTTTCATACTTCAAGAGATTGTATTTTTCAACTGCATTATCTTCATGTCTTTTCCTTAAATTTATATCTTTGAAATATCAGTTTAGATTGACATGAATACATTTTATATATTTGTTGTCTGTTGTTGTGTTCTCTTTCCCCAAGACATGTTTAGTAACATGTAATATTTCCTTAAGAACAAGATCGCTCTTCCAAAATGGGTTCAGATCGTTTATACTGATTCTTTCTTCTTTTCTAGTGAGTACAAGGTCAAGCTTTGAGGGGTGTCTTGGTGTCTCTAGTGCGGCTGGTTTATCTGATGTGCTGCCGCATGAAGGAACTCCTCATTACACTTAGGAATGTGGCCGTCAGTTATTCAGGCCTCATAGTTTAACCAGACTATTTATAACTAAGAAGGCTCGGATACATGTTAAGAAGCATCTCTTTAAAAAGTTAACACACACTGTTATCGTATATCCATGTGGATAACTATCATTGATAACTAAACAGATCCTCCCCGACGTCCGACCTATGCCACTTACGTCCATCCACACATGTGACCGAGAAAAATACTCTATAAATTAGAAAAATACACTAAAAGTTAGAAAAAAATTATTTGTGAGGCCTATGAATGATAGCTATAATTACGGAATATGAGTTTGTGAGTAATAAAATTTAAGATAATAAAGCAGGTTGATTAAAAGATGAGATACTCATGACAAATTTATTAGGTTAAATGAATGTAGTACAGACCATACCACAGGTGGGGTTTGATCCCGCGCTCAGAGAGTCTCAAAACTCCAAACCGTCGCGTTAGCCACTGGACCAAATGTACAGGTATTCTACGACTACACGCCATGCTAACATCATTCCCACATCCATCCATTTTGAGATCCGACCGGTCGGTCGGAACGGAACTCGGACGTAAGTCGGGGAAGATCTGTATATTGAAACTCCAAAATATGCTGAATAGAGGTCTATGCTTTATTTCTGATGCCGCTTTAAGAAAAAAGAATGAAGGAACTGCATAGAGTTATGTTAGACGAAAAAAGATTAAGAAAAGGCAGCTGAATCAAATGAAAGCTATCAGAGCCAGCTGGTCCAGTGGTTAGCACACTCACCATGGGTTCAAATCCCACCTGTTCTGTGATTTGTTTACAATCGTGTTATGATTTGTGAGCCATAAAAAAACTATACGTCCTGGATATAGAGATCCATCCTCAGACAATCAACCATGTTAACTAGGAAATCCATGAACCTCCATATAGAACTCATAGCATGATAGCAACAACAACTTAAATGAATACCTATGATCAGTGATATTAATCCATATACCAGAAGAAAACGACGAATCGGTAATGCCTAAATAAATTTATGCAAGTACGTGAGAAAATGCTCAGATAATATCTTTGTTTCTACAAGTACATGTACAAGGTATACAGTCCTAGCTGACGTCAATTACGTACTACTATATAAAAAGCCCGTTGTTATGCAGAGCATTTCGGGCAAATTAGGTCAGTTTTGTCCCAGGATGCGACTCACACCAATCGACTAACTCCTAGGTACCCATTTTACTGATGGGGAACATAGACAATCGATGTAAAAAAAAACGCCCAATGTTTCTACCCTCGCTGAGAATCGAACCCAGACATTCGCCGTGTGAAGCGAGAGCTTTAGCTACTAGGCTATGGAAAACGAAAACAAAAATTCTCCGTAATTGTAGCATCCAAAAAATAAAAGTAAAATAACTACCAAAAATAAGCAATGAAAGTTAAGGACTTGTCAGCATCAACAGGAAAAATGTTAGGTAGAGCAACAGGACTAACTGGAGTCACGTAGAGGTTGTCTGCACCGTTATCTACTTCATAAATACATACTCATAAAAGTAAGTATGAAATAGTACAAAAATATGCCTGTTTCTACACGTGTGTGTATAAGACACGCACATTATATACACTCATTACTGGGTAAGGCCACCCTTTATCTCCTCACAACAGCCTGAATTGTTCGCAAGATTCAACAAGGTGCTGGAAACATTCCTTGGGGATTCTGGTCTAGGCTGACATGATAGCATCACACAGTTGCTGCAGATTTGTCATCTGCACATTCATGTTGCGAATCTCACTTTCCATCACATCTGGCGGCTGTGAAGGCTATTGGAGTACACTGAACTCGTTGTCATATTCGTGGAACCAGCTTGAGATGACATATTCTTTGTGACAATGGCGCGTTATCTTGCTGGAAGTAGCCACTGGAAGATAGACTGTGACCTTAAAGGAATTCACAGGGTCAGCAACGATACTCAGGTAGGCTGTAAAATTTAAACGATGGTTAATTGGTGTTATTGGACCTTAATGTGTATCAGATAAACATTCCCAACACCATTACACCATCACCACCAGCCTACAACGTTGACACAAGGCAGGATGGATACATGGATTCATGTTGTTTATGCCAAATATTGACACTACCGTTTGCATGTTACAGCAGATATCACGATTCGTCAGATGAGGGAGGTTTTTCCAATCTTCAGCTGTATAGTTTTGGTAAACCTGTGCTCACTGTAACCTCAGTTTCTTGTTCTTAGCTGACAGGAGTGGAGCCTGGCATAGTCTTCTGCTGCTGTAGGTTCGACTTGTTCATTCAGATATGCTTTTCTGCATATTTCTGATCTAATGCGGGATTATTTGAGTTACTGTCGTCTTCCTGTCATTTTGAACCAGACTAACCATTCTCCTCTGACCTTTCTCAATAACAAGGTGTTTTTGCGCACAGAACTGCCATTCATTGGATGTTTTGTGTTTTACACACCATTCTATATAAACCCTAGAGACTGTTGTGTCTGAAAATTCCAGTCAAATCAGCAGTGTCCGAAATACTTAAACCATCCCGTCTGGCACCAACAATCATTTCATGGTCAAAGTCGCTTGGATCACGCTTCTTTCCCATTCTGATATTCGGTCTGAGCAATAACTGAACCTCTTGTTGCCACATGATTAGCTGATTAGGTATTTGCATTAAGAAACAGGTGTACCTAATAAAGTGGTCATTGTGAAAATACACACACACACACACACACACACACACACACACACACACACACACACACACACACACACACACACACACACACACACACAAAAACACACAAAACACACAAAACACACACACACACACACACACACACACACACACACACACACACACACACACACACACACACACACACACACACACACACACAGAGGTCCCATGCAGAGGCACGATCATGCCACCAAGAGTTACAAGAAAAATCAATGGCCATGTACAAATGGGACCCAGAGGCACAGAGGGAAAAGCAATGAGAGGAGAGGGAGAAGTCAGTGTTTATTCATGGGCTTCAGGAGAGCGAGGGGAGGACACACTATGAAAGATGGCAGGAAGAAAAACTAGAGATTGAAAACATCAAAGAAATAGGCGAGTAGGACATGACTGAGACATTACATTTTCAGAGAATAGGGGGGTACTTGAAGGGGAGAAATCGGCCGGTCAGACTGATCTTCAAGACAGAAACGGTGCAGAACAGGCTCCTGCTGAAGGAATCATCCACATAGAAGAGGGTGTTCCTAGACCATGACAGGACAAGAAGAGAATGACAGCAGCTGAGGAAGAGGACACGGAAACGAAAGGGGCTAGGAAGAGAGACAAGGACAGAGTCAGCAGAGGACATCCAGAGAAGGGAAGATCATCAAGTGCAAGCACACACAGAACCACCTCAAGAACCCCACAGCCAAACATGCTACCCCAACACAACCCACAATCCACAGTTACAGAGCCCACCCCACATTACACTGTAGAATCCCACAGCACACTGCCAGGTACCCCACCCCCACAGACCCCCAGAACACAGTGTTGGAGAGGAAACTGAAGGTATGGTACACCAACACTGATTGAATAACAAATAAGTGGGAGGAGTGGCATGAAAGAGCCAGAGAGGCATAACCGGATATCATAGTTCTCATAGAAAAAAAAGCTCACAGGAATGATAACAGATGCCATCTTTCCAACGGGATATCAGATCCTGAGGAGAGACAGAGCGAACAGAGGGGTTGGAGGAGTAGCACTGCTCATCAAAAACCAATGGGATTTTGATGAGCTGAAGAGAGGAGACAGAGGAGAAGCAAGAGACTACATAATAGGAACATTTCAGTCTGGAGGTCCCAAGGAGGTAATTGCAACGATCTATAACCCAGCACAGAACAGCAGGAGGCCAAGGCAAGAGTATGATGAGAGTAATAGAGCGTTGGTTGACACACTGGCTGAAGTGGCCAGAAGGGATCATGCATGCAGGGCAAAGTTGCTGATTGTGGGTGACTTCAATCACAAGGAAATCGGCTACGAGAACCTGGAGCCACATGGGGGCCCAGAAACGTGGAGGGCTAAGATGATGGAGGTGGTACAGGAAAACGTCATGTGCCAACACGTAAGGGACACTACCAGAGAGAGAGAGGAGAGGATGAACCAGCAAGACTGGATGGGGAGAGTAGATTGCATTTTCTTGAATGTAAGAAGACGTTTGACACAGTTCCACACAAGAGATATTAGTACAAAAGCTGGAGGACTAGGCAGAGATAACAAAGATGGCACTGCAATGGATCAGGGAATACCTGTCAGGAAGACAGCAGCGAGTCATGGTACGTGGCAAGGTGTCAGAGTGGGCGCCCGTGACGAGCAGGGTTCCACAGGGGGTCAGTCCTAGGACCGGTGCTGTTTCTGGTGTTTGTGAACGACATGACGGAAGGAATAGACTCAGAAGTGTCCCTGTTTGCAGATGACGTGAAGTTGATGAGAAGAATTCAATCGGACGAGGGGCAGGAAGAACTACAAAGGGATCTGGACAGGCTGCAGGCCTAGTCCAGCAACTGGCTCTTGGAGTTCAACCCACCAAGTGCAAAGTCATGAAAATTGGGGAAGGGCAAAGAAGGCTGCAGACGGAGTACAGTCTAGGGGGGCCAGAGACTACAAACCTCACTCAAGGAAAAGGATCTTGGGGTGAGTATAACATCGGACACATCTGATGAGGTGCACATCAACGAAATAACTGCTGCAGCATACAGGCGCCTAGCATACCTAAGAACAGCATTCCAACATCTCAATAAAGAATTGTTCAGGACCCTGTACACCGTGTACTTTAGGCCTATATTGAAGTATGCAGCACCAGTTTGGAACCCACAGCTAGTCATAAGGAAACTTGAGAAAGTGCAAAAGTTTGCAACAAGACTAATTCCCGAGCTGAGGGGCATGCCCTACGAGGAGTGGTTAAGGGAAGTCAACCTGACGACACTGGAGGATAGGAGAGATAGGGAGGATACGATAACGACATATAAAATACTGAGAGGAATCGACAAGGTGGACAGAGAAAGGATGTTCCAGAGATGGGACACAGCAACGAAGGGTTACAGTTGGAAATTTAAGACTCAGATGAATCACAGGGATATTAGGAAGTATTTCTTCAGCCACAGAGTTGTCAGGAAATGCAATAGTCTGGGAAGTGATGTAGTGGAGTCAGGATCCATACATAGCTTTAATTTGAGGTATGATAAAGCTCATGGAGCAGGAAGAGTGACCTAGTAGCGACCAGTGAAGAGGCGGGGCCAGGAGCTGTGCCTCGACCCTGCAACCACAACTAGGTGAGTACACATTGCAGCAAAATATTGTTACCATCTATTGAGAGTTGAAAGTTCTGGGATGTTTGTAATGCTTCATTTAACACACAGTTCTTCGCTGTGTTTGAGTGTACTTCCGTAACTCTTGTTTGTCTTGGCCCCTCAAGGAAGGTTCCTTGATGTTGGTGAGGGGCTCTTGATTTAGGGAATTGGATCTGTGCTCCAGTTCCCCAAATTAAGCCTGAATGCCTTCCACATCCCCCCCCCCCCAGGCGCTGTATAATCCTCCGGGTTTAGCGCTTCCCCCTTGATTATTATAATAATTATAATTATTGTTTGTCTTGGTTTTCCTTGATTTTTTTTTTATTTTTGCTTTATTATGTTACTTTTTTAGTCTCGAATTATCTTTTTTTTTCCTTGATTTAGTTTGATTTTTTCTACTTTATTGTTGTGTGACTTTTCTAGTCTCGGCTTATCATTTTTTTTTTGTTTGGTATTATTTAATTTCATTCGTATTCTTTCTAACGTTAGCTTCTCTTCGTTTATCTAGACTGTTATTTCAACATTTTTTTTAACTCACTGATTTTGCTATATTGTCATTGTTGCTCAGTAAAAGGGACACAAGTGCAACTAATGCGATATTTTATTGTGGCAACGTTTCGCTCTCCAGGAGCTTTGTCAAATCGCAACGGCTTGACAAAGCTCCTGGAGAGCAAAACGTTGCCACAGTAAATTGTCGCATTAGTTGTACTTGTATTCTTTCACCTAACAAAAGGGAAATTATCAAAGGATATATCATCTTCAGTTTACCTGTGTTGTACCCGTAGATTTTCACTGGGTCACTGCCCCACCTCTCCCGGGCCAGGGCCCTAACTAGGCCTGGTTGACCAGTCATGCTGCTGGTGCTGACTGCGCGCAATCCAGCGTAGGCACCACAACCCCAGCTGCTCAGGAAATGCCTTGAGGAAATTACCTTCTTTCCTCCTAAGACAGGTAGCATCTTGCTGGTATTCCCTTTACGTTTAAAGGAAGAGCATTGAAGTCTTTGTCCCTTTCCCCTTGTCGGGTTATCTCTTGGTATGTTAGTACATATCCGCAGTACCAGTCTAATTGATCGTGTCTAGTTACCGTCACTGGCCTCTATGGTGGCTGTGATAACTGAGATACTGAGACTTGTGGGACATTACTTTTCTCCACTTAATGTTATGATAATTACTAGAGTTCATTAGATGCAGGACTGTGATTGTTTTACTGTCACTTGTGTAGCCTGGGACTGTATCATTGGTTGTTAATGTGATTGTATCAGTGGTTATTAATGTGACTACCAGTGGTTAATGTGACTACCAGTGGTTAATGTGACTATGAGGGGTTGTTAATGTGACTGTCAGTGGTTAATGTGACTTATCAGTGGTTGTTAATGTGACTTATCAGTGGTTGTTAATGTGACTTATCGGTGGTTGTTAATGTGACTTATCAGTGGTTGTTAATGTGACTTATCGGTGGTTGTTAATGTGACTTATCAGTGGCTGTTAATGTGACTTATCAGTGGTTGTTAATGTTAATATTGTATGATGACACTGGTTAAAATACATGTTACACATACAATCTTCCCAGCATATATTCAGTGTTGTTATTGAAACTGAATTTGTTGATCATACCCTCGTGTGTGTGTTGAGCTGCTGAAGACCCCGGTGTGTATGCACGCTGTTCGATCCCCATTACGGGTGGAAACAGGACGTGTTTTCTTATGACACTTGCTGTTCCTGTTCACTTAGCAGTAAAATAGGTACCTGGGTGTTAGTCGACTGGTGTGGGTCGCGTCCCTAGGACAAATCTGACCTAATTTGCCCGAAATGCTCTGCATAACAAGGGGCTTTTTACATAATAGTATGTCACTGATGTCAGCTAGACCTGTATACCTTGTACATGTACTTGTAGAAATAAAAGATTACTGTTATTATTATTCTTTGAACCGTAGTTAGGATATGGTTGGAGGTCACTGTTGTTTGACGTCTTTATGTTCCGTACCAAATCTTCTTTATTTCTTAATATAAAAGGCGAGGGTATTTTCATTATTTACTAAGTTAGGCCAAGTTAACACTTGGTTCTAACAATTCACTTTGTGTGACTGTTCATCATAACTACCTTCTGGGACCATCACTACTATTGTTATATTTTTCTTTTAGGTTTCTTAAATTGAAATTACCAGGCAGTACGATGTTTAGGATCGAGGTTGAAAGATATTTCAAGGCAGTATTCGACTGTCAGTCGCTGACATTTAAACTGTTAGGAAGTTGTATCTATTAGTTTCTATACTGCACAAGAGCAAAACTTAATTTTTGTTTTCACTGCCAAAACTTTGACTACATCATTTGTGCCATTAGATAATTCATTGCAAATTAGTGATTCTAACATACACATCAACTCTCCCCTTTATATTCAGGTTGTTCGCTGGCATTTACATGTATTGTACGCTGGTATCCATATTTTGCTGTCATGGTATTTTATGTGAAGGTTGCAAACATTACATTTGACTCGGTGAAGAGTCCACTGTTGAATAGTACTCAATTGTTATTGCTTTTGCTTGGTTTACGACTGCATATTTGCAAAAAAAAAATAATGTTGGCCATAATATGTATGCCAGGTTTTGTTAAAGCCCATCGTGACTCCCAGATGGTCATACATTCCTAAAATTACTTGTCATTCAGTTGTCCTTGAGCTCTCTGCAGTATCAGTGTCCAGGTCTGAGCTCAGACAACTTGTTCACTCTCTGTATACATTCAATCTTTGTAGTTTGTGTACACTTGTACATACTAGTCTGTGTTTTGTATTAGCATAGTGTTTACATTGGTATTTTAGGAGCTCTGCTGGTTTCACTCATTTCCTCTAATGTATTATTGCCATGAACTTCTTGCACCTGTACACTGTGCGACTGTGATAGTTGCTCACTCAAGATATCTGAGTTGTCTTTCAACTTTTCTTTAAGCTGTGAGAGGCTAAGCAAAAGTGGCTTTCTACTTGGGCTATGTGTAATGTAGTATTCAGGTTATCCTTAAAAATAGAGCGTTATCCTTGGCACAAATCCATTAAATATTTTGCTGGTTCATGTTTATTATTCCTCTCACTAGGATGTGCCTCTTTGAGAGCGTACACATTACTTTGTTAAGTGCATGTATGTGGGAAAAATTGTTAGTGTGTTACATTGAGGGTTTCCTCTTTGCAGCTTATACCTATATTATATGTTGGATACTTGCTTATATCAGAGCCGTTTGATGGTTGTGAACGGCATGTACGCGGATGGCAGGCTGTGAAGGTTGACTATGAAGTGAAGGTTGTGGTAGTCATCAGGCTGTGGTAGTCATCAGGCTGTGATAGTGCTGACAGGCTGTGAAGTGAAGGTTGTGGTAGTCATCAGGCTGTGATGGTGCTGGCAGGCTGTAAAGGTTGACTGTGAAGTGAACGTTGTGGTAGTAGTCATCAGGCTGTGATGGTGCTAACAGGCTGTGAAGGTTGACTGTGAAGTGAAGATTGTGGTAGTCATCAGGCTGTGATGGTAATGTGTCATCTGGGTATCAACACTCCCATTTCCCTATGTTAAGGTATTACCAGAGCAACGTTATGTATTTACTTATTTCATTCAATTTCTGATACTTTCGATAGTTAAGTATACACGAAGGGTGACCGTAAGTGGTTTCCTGATTTTTTTTCTTCAACTTTTCCTTTTTATTTCGCTCGTAACACAAGGCCTTATCTGATCGTCTTCAGATTTTCAACGCTGATGTACGGTAACTAGGACAAGATTTTTGGAACAGTTGGCATACGTAGATTCCCTATAACCAGAGTTATAGCACCCATTCCCAGCATTCTGGAATGTCTTCGATACCCTCCAAACCCCCTGCTGCTTGGTTTTAAACCTTCAACAAAGATGCCTCTTAATTCGACTACGACGGAGAGTGAAATTCAAGTGTGTAGATGCACATCTGCCAATTTTATGTGAAACATTTCGAAATGTTTATTTCCGTTAAATTGTACTAAATACATTTGAGTCTACCTCTTTTGAATGTGTGTTTCACTATTTAATAGCTAATGTATCTTAGGGCCAGGATAGTACCCTTAAGTGTAGCTTATGTAAGAACCTGTGGCGCTCCAGGTGATCGCATTTGGTCTTTCTCCTCTTTTCTGCAACATTGTAAGCTCGTGACGTGATTGCAGTACGAAAGTCCTTGAGCTATCATTCAACGCCCCCCCCCTCCCCTTGGTTGTTTTGCAACTTGTATCACTTGTTCACGATAATTAATTTGGAATTATTAGAATCCGTGTGACAACTGGAGAATGCATCTGATTGGCTTCAAATCCTCAGTCCTGGCGTGTCTTCCAGAGAGGAAGGTTTCTGTCGTTATTGGGCTTCAAAAGTTCCAGTTTGCCAGTATTATTAAATATTGATATTGAGTTTCTATAACTGAAGAAAGCCTCGACTTTAAAATATTAACTCTGATGCCTTCCATGGGAAGGTCGACACTATACAACTTCACATACATTATTTATATGCAGATTTTAAATTTAATGAAACTGTTATAAAAAAAAACTTGGAAGCATTGGATTCAGAACAATTACTGGATAATGCTTTGTCTGTTAGGCTTCAAACTTTGTCTTAATGGGCGCTATTAAAAGAAGGTTTGGCTTTCAATCTGAGCTGTGTAAATTTTTAATTGTCTATTTTTAAACTAAATTAGTTTGTGTGAGATAACTAGAGAATGGTTCGTCTGGTCGGCTTCAAACACACAAGCAGTGATGTATCTTAATCGCGAGTATTTTTGTATTAAATTTATACGTAGTTCGTGCCATTTTTCAAATTTCATGCATTTTTTTAAACAAGTTGGACTTACAAAACAATTTTTTTTTTTTTTGAGAAATCTTGATTGTTTCCGATTTTATAACATTTTCAATATTGAAGAGTTTAGTGAGCGCAAAAATAATGTTGAACTTAATACTGGAACAACACAGTGTAAGATAGTGTTCTTTTCTACTAACTTAAACTTTAAGCTCTGATGTGTTTCATCAAAGGAAACTTCCAGTTTCATTAATCAAATTAGTTTCTGTATAATAACTTAAGAACGCCGGTACTTATCAGGAATAAGTCAGTGTTAAACTTTATTGTTCGCTCGGGCAATATCTACGTAATGTACTTTTATTTATATAACGTCTGTGTGTCCATAACAACCTTGTAAAAAATTTATGTATTCAAAGTTTAAATAAAATGGACTTAATTTCTTATATACATACGTACCTTAAACGCTCGCCACTCTTACTTAGAGAAAAGATTTTTGATTGACTTCGGCCTGGGGTAAGCCCCACTTTACTTATTTTTTATGGTAGTGAAAAAAATATAGTAATGGTTTTCCTGCAATAGTTTCTGAGTGCCTGATGGGACTGGCTTCACCCTTCACTGCTGATAACTTGACAATGCATCTTCTGAGTGGTCTCAATGTTATGTTGCATTTTAGGATATTGGTCTCTGAGATAACAGTGTGCCTCTTCAGTCTGGCTTCAAAACTGGTGTTTCTTAGTGGAAAGTTTGAATTAGTTTTGGGCTGTGTCCTAATTTGCCGTATTTATTGAAGAAATTGTCTATATGATAACTTATAAATACCTCATATTATTCACTTCACATCCTCAGCGTTGATATTTAAAAACTGGATTTTAAACATATGCCGCAATCTGCAGTATTCTTTTCGCATACATTGTCATCTTCTTCTTATGACCAGAGCTTTGGTAAGATGGGTAAGGAAGAAGGATGGGTAAGGATAGAAATATTGGAAAAGGGTGGGAGGGGGGAGAGAGGTAGGATATAAAAGGTAAGTGGCCCAACCACTTTGGTGTAATTTAAAAAGTGTATGTGAAATGATAAGATATTCTTGAAGGAGTATAATACTAACCCATCAGAGTCACATAGATATAACAGATATATAAGTACATGACTCTGAATTGGTAGTAATTATACAAGTTGCATTTTTTTTTTTTTTTTGCGATTGCACAACGGATATTTAAGCGACAATGAAGACAATAATTTCCTGGCCAGTTTATAAAGAATTACTTGACAATGGCTTCTTACAGGTGGTGTCCCGCTATAGTAAATTTAGCATAATTTTTACATTAGAATGTTATATAAAATGTCTCCCCAATTGGGGGCGATGATTTTTTCAGTAAACATAGAAGGGTTCTGGTGTTTCCCAGTCATTTTCATCAGGGAGGTTGCTCAATATCATTGGTCGATGGTAATCATCTTTGTGGATAAAACGACGGACCCTCTGTGGGAGAGTCATTCTTTGAGTCCGGTGAGGAGAAATGATATTGATGATATAATCCGTAGTATTTACAACTTGTATAGGATGTTCTCTGTCTGGCATGTATAGTTCTTGCATTGTATAGAGTTTTCTTTTTCAGGGTGTTCAGGCGTACATTTAAGGCAGTAATATCTTGTTGTACGTGTAAATCTGCCATTTTAACTCTGTCTCTCTTCCTGGTACCCGTAATGAAGCGACCGTAGCATGTTGGTCTTTGTTGTTAATGTCATTGGGACACATGGGTATTCGAGTATAGGTCTTATTATCATTTTATATAGATGTTTTTTGACATGTTGAAGGGCTTGATTGAATCGAAAGAGACTGCTAAGACCGGCTTTGGCTATGTTGATCTTTTTAGTTACATGAGATGTTGAGTGGAGCAGCCTGTCTATTTCATATCCCAAGATCTTGTTAGGGTTTCTAATGGCTACAGGTGTAACTCTGATGGAGATACCCCCTTTATCTTCGATGGTTGATGCAAAACATCCTATCGTGCTAACAAGGACCTTGTCAGGATTAGTTGTAATTCTCCATTTCTTTTCCCAATTAGATGTTCGACGAAGTTCAATATTCATTTTTTCTATGACTCTCTCATACTTGTATTTTCCTGTTACCGGAGTTGATGAGACGACATGGATAACATCATCTGCAAACTGCGTTATAATTGTATCATTAAACTCTGGTTGAGGAAGGTCATTCACATAAATGTTGAAGAGGATTGGACTAAGACAAGAGTGGGACACCAGCTGTCGGTATAAAAGGCTCTGTCGACCTGTCATGAAAGGTGGGAATGATTTTTCTTTGAGTTAAGAAATTATATATTAACCTGAGAAAAGTCCAGTTATGGTCTGGTAGGTCAATAAGTATGTATATAAGACCATCATGTCATAAGCTATCAAAAGCTTTATGAACATCTCTGGTGGCAATTAAGGCAAGATTGCCCTGATGTTTCAGACTTGCTACAGTATCGAAAATAACATTTATTGCATGATGGGTACCTCTATGTGTTCTAAAGCCAAATTGTTTTTCAGTAAACAAGTGATTAAACTCCATATAGTAGTTCAATCTGTTGGAAATGATCTCAAGAACTTTTCCAGTGACTTCAAGTAAAGATATAGGTCTATAGTTCCCTGGTCGGTGGATGTCTTTATTGGGCTTAGCAAGAAAGATCATCCTAGCAGTCTTAAAGACCACTGGAAAATGTCCTGAGGCCAAGATGGCATTAAATATATTAACCAAAGACTGTTTACAATTTCTGGGTAGGAACTTTATTTGTTTCATTGTTATTCCAGAGCGGCCAGGGGCTCTATTTCTCATTCTTCCAATAACCTGACTCATCTCGAGTAATGTAATAGGTCTAGTAAGCGGGTGGGTATCTTCAAGAGTTGAAGTATCGATGGAAGGTAGCGGTTGTAGATCATCTAAGTTCTCATCTCTCCATTCATTTACCAACTGATAGTGATTATTGTTAAATCGACGACTGTTATTGTGGGAGAGAATTTTCTCCCATACATCACCCATCAAATTAGCCTGGTCCTGTGGATCATCAAGTTTAATCTCAACATCTTCATCATCCTCATCAGTGAAGGTCTGAATTAGGTAGTTAGGAGCCTTGTGCTTTGCCCCTAACAGTTGTCTGATCTTACTCCAAAATTTTGCTGGCTCACGTTTATACTGATTAGCTTGGAGAACTAGCAATTTCCATAAGTCACGTTTGTGATGACTAATCATGTTAATTAATTCTTGCCTCAATCTGTGCAATGTAGCTACTGGTGGTTGTCGCGTTTGAAGATGCCTTCGACATTCTGCTTGATAATTTCTTAAAGCGTCTCTAATTTCCCTAGTAGGTTTATATTGTTGATAGATCTTTGTGGAAGCTAATTGGCAAGTTGCATTAGTAGCTTCAATTATTCGATTGTGAAGGGACCTGATCGCGTCATCAGTTGTAGTGGAAGGTAGATTTTCCAACGACACAATTTCATCGTCACCCAGAAATGCCCTGAAGGGGTCAAATCCTAGGGTGTTAAGATTGGGTTTAGGAGGTACAGGTATTCTAAATGGAGAAGTTTGTAGTTGTATTATAACAGGGATATGGTCAGATCCTACGTTTCCACCAGGAGATATACGACAGTGAAAGATGTCACAGTCTCTGTTTGTCTGGACTATATCTGGTGTCCCTGGATGAGGTCCAATATACGATTTAAAAAATGGGCCTTGAAATGACAAGTTTCTGGCTGTCATGATATTAAATAGTTGTTTTCCTTTTAAGTCACCCAGTGGAATACCAGCTCCACAGTTAAAGAGGGCAGGGTGATGAGCATTAAAATATCCAGCTAGAATTGTTGGAATGTTTCTGCTTAATATCCTATGTAGAGGAATTGACTCTATATATTGTTGTCTCGGGGGAAAATATCCAGTTACTATCACTAGTTGGCCATGAGACGTCGTCATTTCTATTGCAAGAATGTTATCTTCATCAACATGAATATTTTTGAATGTATAACCTAATTTAACTAAGATGGCTACACCACTATAGGGTCCTCTCGATTTCTCCATAGTAGAGTAACCATGTAATTTAATATGTTGATCAACTCCCGCAGCTGTCTCATTCAAGAGTATAACATCGGGATTGTAATTATGTAGTTCAACTTCAAGGAGGTAACGGTTATTAAAGAAATGTTGAACATTAAGTTGGAAAATTGTAATCCCCATTATTTCTTGCACTTCGCTCGTGTACTGCGGTCTGAACGTCTGCAAGTAATGTCACGTTTGGTATCCACACTTTCCCTGCTGGACTCGTCAAGGGGAGGAGGGAAGTTCTGCGTAGTTGCTTGTGTATTAAAAGTGTCGTCATCTTCACTAGAATTGGTAACATTAACAGAATCATTAGAGTCATCATCAGAAAACTGAGGTATGTTATTCCCAGTTACAGGAAGCAGAGGCTCGTGAGAGTTGGTGGGAGACTGTGGAGGCTCCAAGGGAAAATTTGGTAGGCAAGGTGAATTACCCTGGGAAAGTTCCTGTTCAACAGGATCAGCTTCAACAGCGGGAGAGTAAGCACCAATCTCTGGGGCATTGTTATGGTCAGGTATTGACTCATCGGGTTGAGGGGAGTTGACAACCTGGGTATGCGAGGTGGGTGATCCCTTGACCAAGGATGACCTAGGCTTATTTGTAGAAGTAGAGTAGGGAACATACTTCTTGTTATGAGAAGGCTGGGCCATAATAAGCTTCACATTATCTGGGATAGTGATGGGAGTGATCCCATTAGCCATTAACAAATCATTTAAAACCTTAGAGTAGAGTTGAATGTCACCACCTGCTATGTCTTTGGCCATCATAAACATTAGTTGCGCTCTCGTCATATCCCCGGCTGTGGATACCTGAGACATAGGAGATGAGACTGAACCTTGTTGTTGCGTTTGTGTATGGTGTAGGTGAGGGTTAGATTGGGGCACTCCAAGAGGGGCAGAATTCCAAACATTGGAACCAGTGGAAGAGACCTGAGGAGTCCCACTAGATCCAGGCAAAGCTGGGAAGGAAGTTTGGGACATTGTTGGAGGTGCCTCAGGAGTGTTCTTCTTAGAATTAGACAGTTTCTTAGCTTCTAGAATTTTCTGCATTTCCTTTTTCCTCTCGGGACAGATAGCAGAAACAGCATGATGTTTACCATTGCAGAGGACACATTTGGGTTTAGTTTTATCACAAGTTTTGAAAGAATGTTGCCCAGAGCATATGCTGCAAATCAGTGCTTGGTTACTGTATTTGTTGGTGGTATGACCAAATGCGTAACATTTGTAACATTGTGTCACACTGACAAACCGCTCAAGAGAGATTTGGTCAGGTGTACATCTTGTCCCAAAACATTTGAAGCCATTTTAGCACACTAGTTTGGCTTCTTCAGGTGTCTCAAGTATTAATTTTAATGTTTCCTGTTTGTTGCCAGGTTTAGAAAATTTATGTGCTTGGACAGCATGAAATTCTGAATTCTCTGCATTAAAGTCAGCAAGAAGTTCATTCACTGTGCTATCTCTCATGATGCTGTTAATTCTGGCAACAAACACCGTTCGTTGTGCTTGATAGCTTTCAGGTGCAATTGGGTGGATACCCAAAGTCTTCAATTTGTCCAGGACGTCCTGCTTAAGGAGTTGAAGTAACTCTTCTTCAGAAGAGAGGAGAAGTACTGCCCCAGCGAAAGTTGTAAAAACATCCACTGGAGCAACAGTTGAATTTGAGCAATTGCATGCTAGAATTTCTTTCCTTGACTTTTGGTTGTCATCAACCCGTAATCTTACTCTTATCCGCGCCGTGATGTCCAGGAAGGTACATCAGGCACATAAGTTACTTTAACAAAAAGGTCTTTCCTTAGTTTTAGTCTAACATCCTATTTCAGCTGACTTATGAAGGTCAGCCCCTAAGATAGCCTACCCTCGAGTAGTGAGGGGAAAGGGCCCAAGACAAAGATCGGCCGGATTTTAAAAAAACCACACGGGCTACCGGATGGTCAAAATGCCTTGTGTTAACTCGCCAAAGCGAAGTTGTCGAAAAAGAAGATAGGAAAGTCAGAAGGATAGCAATGTATGTAGTGTGTTAGTGTGTGGGCCAGTGTAGTTGTTTGGGTGAGGGGAGGAAGGGGAAGGATGGGGGGATGGGGAAGAGAGGGGTGAACAAGCAAGCAAGTCACCGCCTTACCCTCTTGATGGGATGGTGCTCGAAGTGACTGCAAGCAAGTTTCCTCTCAGCTCTGGTGAACAACAACTCAGGATAACCCAAGAAAAATCTCGAATAACAGTGTTCAGAGTTGCTCTGCTCGAGAATTACTCAGGATAACTGAAGAGCAGGAACGACGACGTCTTCTCTCCACGGCGGCTGGGCGGCTTCCTGTCTGCCTGTCGTGTGTCTGTGTCTGTCTGTGTCTGTGTCTGTGTCATACAGGGGGGCCGGATTTATGCTATACGGTGATTACTTTTGAGTTTTCTCTCGGATTGCGCAGTAACCAAAATACATGTAGTTATGTAGATAAATGGTTCAGAGAACCTGCAAGTTGATAAATTAGACACATGAGCAACACTTAAGTATATTGAGGAAACGTTTCGCCATGCAGTGGCCTCATCAGTCCTATACAAAGAAGTATGGTAACGATCAGGAGTTTGAGGTAATCTTACTCATCATACAGTAGGACAACGGTGTTTTACTTATCAGACAGTCGGACAATTGTGTCTTACTATTACGAACACAGGTAGTGAATGGCCTATGAGACCTGGTCGTAATGGGAATTGGAGCAAACAAACTCAGCAGTAGACTATAATGTATATTTTACCTTTACCCACTATATACAGATATGTACACTATGTATAATATATACAAACAGAATAATTGTACGCCACAGTGACAGATTGCAAAGCAGAAGCCAGAGAGAGAGCACCATACTCAACCAGCAGGTAGGCAAGTCTGCCAATGTTTCCCGCAAGTGAACCACGTTGCTTCAGCTTTGACGGGCTTGCCCGTGATTGGTTAATGAGCCAAGGTACTGATTTAACGACAGGTACCCTATTGATCGTTAAACCCTTAGCACTGGTTCGCTGGTTGGGTGGCAGTCTATATGGGAGTGTGACATACACCGAATAAATTGTAACATACTCTTTGCATGCCACACTTACTCATCAGACAGTAGGACAGCTGGAGAAGTTCGAGGCATCGTGTAGCAACTGATGTATCCTCATTGTATTAGTTTTCCTTGTATTTTGTAATACTTCAGTAATGTATCACAAGCTTGGTGTAGCTTTGCACTTATAAATAATTAGTGTTATTTTGCAGCAACATAATTTCTACACTCCTTTCCCTTCAGACGTTAGCTGAACCCTGTGTATTTATTATGTATTTATTTATTTCTTGGTTTAATTTGTTACTTAAAATTGTTTGAATAGTTTCTGCCAAGTGTTTCACTGTAGACAAAAAACAAAAAAGGTACAGTACCATGACTGGAACAATACACAACAGTTTATTGTGATCGTGTGACTTCGGAGCGAAATATCGTGGTAAGCTCCTCTCTCATATGTGCCGGTTATTTATTTGTTCAATGTAGGCAACAAGAGCATTTCATCCCTACATGGAAGATGTGTTCATTTAATATTACATACCTGGAAGCCCCCTTCCAAGAAGCTCATCACTAGTAATCCCTTCTTTAAATCACTTGTAAAAGCAACTGCTCAGGAAGAAATTTCTCGCTTAGTAATAATTTACCACAAGTTATATACACAGATGGATCTAACTAGGAGTCTCCTGGCAGGGCTGCAGTGCTCTTGTTACCACCTTCCTAAATATGATCTATAGCAACTTTGTTGAGTTAGGCATAAGAATTAACAACTGGGCGCCTACACTGCAAACTGAGTTGTTTTACATCCTAATGGTGCTAAAGCTAACTTATGACACTGAACTTGACTCTTATGATTATTATTGACTGTGTCATCACTCAAAGCTCTTAACTCACATAATGACTCTAACATACTCATGGGAGGAGCCAGATATGGATACTAAAAAATCCGGGAAAAAATTTTTTTTTTACAATTGTTTTAGGTTTTATCATGCAAGAAAGGTATAAAATACCGACAATATGAAAGTTAAGACACATGTGCAACATCTGGATATCTTTATTGTAGACGTTTCGCCATCCAGTGGCTTTATCAATACAGATTCTAGGACATAATTGGAAGACATTAGAACTATATACAAAAGATGAGGTAATCAATCCCTGATTGTTTTAGGTTTTATCATACATTAAATTACTCGTTTATGATAAATTTTCACGTTAACCAAAGAAAGTACCCTGATATCTTATTAACGAAAATAAGATACCAGATATATTAAACAGATTTCCTAAATCCTTAAACAGATTTCGTAAATCCTTTTGAAGCCTAGTTGTTAGGCGTTCTGTGTATCCATATTCTCTTGCGCTACTGTCCACGGGATGAATATGGAGTACACAATAAGCTAGCCACTTCGGCGGCAAAATCTGCGATATGAATTCGAGTGTAGAGTTGGGTAGAGGTGCAGGATGTGTCTGGCATGTTAGTACATGACCTCAGTTAGGTTACGTAAGGTTTGTCAGGAAACAAGACAGGTGTTTCCTGTTGCGGGTCTTAGTCATATGATGACGCAGAGCTGGAACTTTTGGTCATCTGACCGAGGTCTTCCGCTGGCTTACCGGCTCACTCCTTTACTTGTCTAAAAGTATATGTATATGGGAATTACTAATAGATACTGTCTCCCACCGTTTTAGGTTAGGTGAGGTAAGGTTTGTCAGGAAACAGGACAAGTGTTTCCTGACGCTGGTCTTAGTTATATGATGACACAGCTGGAGCTTTCGGTCATCTGACTGAGGCCTATCGCTGGCTTACCGGTCCACCCCTTTAAAAATTATAGCTATATGAAGTCCCAACGTTTTGTTTATATCGTAAACATAGTGGCTGGGAGTGGTGCCATCTTAACCTGGTGGCTGGGAGTGTTGCCATCTTAACCTGTTGGCTGGGAGTGTTGCCATCTTAACCTGTTGGCTGGGAGTGTTGCCATCTTAACCTGATGGCTGGGAGTGTTGCCATCTTAACCTGGTGGCTGGGAGTGTTGCCATCTTAACCTGGTGGCTGGGAGTGTTGCCATCTTAACCTGGTGGCTGGGAGTGTTGCCATCTTAACCTGGTGGCTGGGAGTGTTGCCATCTTAACCTGGTGGCTGGGAGTGTTGCCATCTTAACCTGGTGGCTGGGAGTGTTGCCATCTTAACCTGGTGGCTGGGAGTGTTGCCATCTTAACCTGGTGGCTGGGAGTGTTGCCATCTTAACCTGGTGGCTGGGAGTGTTGCCATCTTAACCTGGTGGCTGGGAGTGTTGCCATCTTAACCTGGTGGCTGGGAGTGTTGCCATCTTAACCTGGTGGCTGGGAGTGTTGCCATCTTAACCTGGTGGCTGGGAGTGTTGCCATCTTAACTTGGTGGCTGGGAGTGTTGCCATCTTAACTTGGTGGCTGGGAGTGTTGCCATCTTAACCTGGTGGCTGGGAGTGTTGCCATCTTAACCTGGTGCCTGGGAGTGTTGCCATCTTAACCTGGTGGCTGGAAGTGTTGCCATCTTAACCTGGTGCCTGGGAGTGTTGCCATCTTAACCTGGTGGCTGGGAGTGTTGCCATCTTAACCTGGTGACTGGGAGTGTTGCCATCTTAACCTGGTGGCTGGGAGTGTTGCCATCTTAACCTGGTGCCTGGGAGTGTTGCCATCTTAACCTGGTGGCTGGGAGTGTTGCCATCTTAACCTGGTGGCTGGGAGTGTTGCCATCTTAACCTGGTGCCTGGGAGTGTTGCCATCTTAACCTGGTGGCTGGGAGTGTTGCCATCTTAACCTGGTGCCTGGGAGTGTTGCCATCTTAACCTGGTGGCTGGGAGTGTTGCCATCTTAACCTGGTGGCTGAGAGTGTTGCCTTCTTAACCTGGTGCCTGGGAGTGTTGCCATCTTAACCTGGTGGCTGGGAGTGTTGCCATCTTAACCTGGTGGCTGGGAGTGTTGCCATCTTAACCTGGTGGCTGGGAGTGTTGCCATCTTAACCTGGTGGCTGGGAGTGTTGCCATCTTAACCTGGTGTCTGGGAGTGTTGCCATCTTAACCTGGTGGCTGGGAGTGTTGCCATCTTAACCTGGTGCCTGGGAGTGTTGCCATCTTAACCTGGTGCCTGGGAGTGTTGCCATCTTAACCTGGTGGCTGGGAGTGTTGCCATCTTAACCTGGTGCCTGGGAGTGTTGCCATCTTAACCTGGTGGCTGGGAGTGTTGCCATCTTAACCTGGTGCCTGGGAGTGTTGCCATCTTAACCTGGTGGCTGGGAGTGTTGCCATCTTAACCTGGTGCCTGGGAGTGTTGCCATCTTAACCTGGTGGCTGGGAGTGTTGCCATCTTAACCTGGTGCCTGGGAGTGTTGCCATCTTAACCTGGTGCTTGGGAGTGTTGCCATCTTAACCTGGTGGCTGGGAGTGTTGCCATCTTAACCTGGTGCCTGGGAGTGTTGCCATCTTAACCTGGTGCCTGGGAGTGTTGCCATCTTAACCTGGTGACTGGGAGTGTTGCCATCTTAACCTGGTGCCTGGGAGTGTTGCCATCTTAACCTGGTGGCTGGGAGTGTTGCCATCTTAACCTGGTGGCTGGGAGTGTTGCCATCTTAACCTGGTGCCTGGGAGTGTTGCCATCTTAACCTGGTGGCTGGGAGTGTTGCCATCTTAACCTGGTGCCTGGGAGTGTTGCCATCTTAACCTGGTGCCTGGGAGTGTTGCCATCTTAACCTGGTGCCTGGGAGTGTTGCCATCTTAACCTGGTGACTGGGAGTGTTGCCATCTTAACCTGGTGACTGGGAGTGTTGCCATCTTAACCTGGTGACTGGGAGTGTTGCCATCTTAACCTGGTGCCTGGGAGTGTTGCCATCTTAACCTGGTGCCTGGGAGTGTTGCCATCTTAACCTGGTGACTGGGAGTGTTGCCATCTTAACCTGGTGACTGGGAGTGTTGCCATCTTAACCTGGTGACTGGGAGTGTTGCCATCCTGCATTTTATTTCTGCATTTTGTTAACTGTTAACATTAGTTTGCTAGTTTTATTCGTAATTGTGTTATTTCAGTGATCTGTTCATTCTATTACAGTATTTGACTTTATATGTCTTTGAATTAAATTTTATCGAGGTAACTAACGACTGAGTGATTTAGCGACTGATTAACAGCTCCTGGGCCAGCAGTTTGCATTGTTTCCCGGTAAGGGAAGCGCTTTTGATGACACTGGACACTGATGCTGTTACATTTACATAAATACAATAATGTTAACTGCAGTGTTGCTGCTCTACTTTATTAATAAGGTAACTAGTATATTTTTTTGACTGAAGGAACAATGGTACTAGAAATTTGTCTTTGCAAACGCTCAGTATGAATTTGTAGACCTAATGGTCGTGTGTGTTCCCTTGCTGTAATTATTCTTATTTATTTAATAATTTTCCATTTATTTAACATTATTTCAATAGTTTTGTCTTGTTTGCACCGATAAATTTGATTTCACTGACTTCTGTGTTTGCTCTTGTATTTACTTTTGTAATTATAAATAAATAACAGAAAGGCACAATACCGTGACCGGAACATTACACAAATAACCTGCACATAGGAGAGAGAGGAGCTTACGACGACGTTTCGGTCCGACTTTGTAAATGGTCCAAGTCTGACCGAAATGTCGTCGTAAGTTCCTCTCTCTTTTGTGCGGGTTATCTGTGTAATTATAAGTTATACGATTTTCTTGTATGGCAACACAAGGTATTTATATTGTGGCATTCTTGATTTAGATTTTTTTTATTAGTTTTTTAGTAAGTAATTGAGGTTCTCTGTGAGGTTACAATCCCTTGTTTCATAGCGGTTTACAAATATCTATCAGTATTTAGCTGTGAGCATGACATATTTGACACACGTCTGCATTGTACGACAACACGACAGTAACAGAAGTCTAGACACTTAGTTAGCTGTGTTAAGAGGTTACCAAAGCAAACTTCAGTAACAAAAGCTGGTGACCCCGGGGCCTGGTTGGCAAAGCTCTCGCTTCACACACCAAGGGCCCGGGTTCGATTCCCGGCAGGGTAGAAACATTTCAACGCGTTTCCTTACACCTGTTGTCCTGTTCACCTAGCAGCAAATAGGTACCTGGGTGTTAGTTGACTGGTGTGGGTCGCATCCTGGGGGACAAGATTGAGGATCCCAGTGGAAATAAGTCAGACAGTCCTCGATGACGCACTGGCTTGGGTTATTCTGGGTGGCTAACCCTCCATGGTTAAAAATCCGAACGAAATCTTATCTTAAACCAAGCTATAATAAAAGATATTTTTTGGTCATGTTCGTACCGTGGATAATTAGTTATAAGGCTAGGTATGATTTGGCCCTGGAGGCCAAGATACAGTAAAGTTGGTCGATAATAGCTAGAAGCGGCCAGGAACTGTGACTCGACTCCTGAAAAAAACTAGGCCAGTACGTGTCTCTGCAAAACTCTGAAGCAAAATAAGCATCACAACAAAATAGATATATGGAGAGATTTTTTATTTTTATTATCACACTGGCCGATTCCCACCAAGGCAGGGTGGCCCGAAAAAGAAAAACTTTCACCATCATTCACTCCATCACTGTCTTGCCAGAAGGGTGCTTTACACTACAGTTTTTAAACTGCAACATTAACACCCCTCCTTCAGAGTGCAGGCACTGTACTTCCCATCTCCAGGACTCAAGTCCGGCCTGCCGGTTTCCCTGAATCCCTTCATAAATATTACTTTGCTCACACTCCAACAGCACGTCAAGTATTAAAAACCATTTGTCTCCATTCACTCCTATCAAACACGCTCATGCATGCCTGCTGGAAGTCCAAGCCCCTCGCACACAAAACCTCCTTTACCCCCTCTCTCCAACCTTTCCTAGGCCGACCCCTACCCCGCCTTCCTTCCACTACAGACTGATACACTCTTGAAGTCATTCTGTTTCGCTCCATTCTCTCTACATGTCCGAACCACCTCAACAACCCTTCCTCAGCCCTCTGGACAACAGTTTTGGTAATCCCGCACCTCCTCCTAACTTCCAAACTACGAATTCTCTGCATTATATTCACACCACACATTGCCCTCAGACATGACATCTCCACTGCCTCCAGCCTTCTCCTCGCTGCAACATTCATCACCCACGCTTCACACCCATATAAGAGCGTTGGTAAAACTATACTCTCATACATTCCCCTCTTTGCCTCCAAGGACAAAGTTCTTTGTCTCCACAGACTCCTAAGTGCACCACTCACTCTTTTTCCCTTATCAATTCTATGATTCACCTCATCTTTCATAGACCCATCCGCTGACACGTCCACTCCCAAATATCTGAATACGTTCACCTCCTCCATACTCTCTCCCTCCACTCTGATATTCAATCTTTCATCACCTAATCTTTTTGTTATCCTCATAACCTTACTCTTTCCTGTATTCACCTTTAATTTTCTTCTTTTGCACACCCTACCAAATTCATCCACCAATCTCTGCAACTTCTCTTCAGAATCTCCCAAGAGCACAGTGTCATCAGCAAAGAGCAGCTGTGACAACTCCCACTTTGTGTGTGATTCTTTATCTTTTAACTCCACGCCTCTTGCCAAGACCCTCGCATTTACTTCTCTTACAACCCCATCTATAAATATATTAAACAACCACGGTGACATCACACATCCTTGTCTAAGGCCTACTTTTACTGGGAAAAAATTTCCCTCTTTCCTACATACTCTAACTTGAGCCTCACTATCCTCGTAAAAACTCTTCACTGCTTTCAGTAACCTACCTCCTACACCATACACTTGCAACATCTGCCACATTGCCCCCCTATCCACCCTGTCATACGCCTTTTCCAAATCCATAAATGCCACAAAGACCTCTTTAGCCTTATCTAAATACTGTTCACTTATATGTTTCACTGTAAACACCTGGTCCACACACCCCCTACCTTTCCTAAAGCCTCCTTGTTCATCTGCTATCCTATTCTCCGTCATACTCTTAATTCTTTCAATTATAACTCTACCATACACTTTACCAGGTACACTCAACAGACTTATCCCCCTATAATTTTTGCACTCTCTTTTATCCCCTTTGCCTTTATACAAAGGAACTATGCATGCTCTCTGCCAATCCCTAGGTACCATACCCTCTTCCATACATTTATTAAATAATTGCACCAACCACTCCAAAACTATATCCCCACCTGCTTTTAACATTTCTATCTTTATCCCATCAATCCCGGCTGCCTTACCCCCTTTCATTTTACCTACTGCCTCACGAACTTCCCCCACACTCACAACTGGCTCTTCCTCACTCCTACAAGATGTTATTCCTCCTTGCCCTATACACGAAATCACAGCTTCCCTATCTTCATCAACATTTAACAATTCCTCAAAATATTCCCTACATCTTCCCAATACCTTTAACTCTCCATTTAATAACTCTCCTCTCCTATTTTTAACTGACAAATCCATTTGTTCTCTAGGCTTTCTTAACTTGTTAATCTCACTCCAAAACTTTTTCTTATTTTCAACAAAATTTGTTGATAACATCTCACCCACTCTCTCATTTGCTCTCTTTTTACATTGCTTCACCACTCTCTTAACCTCTCTCTTTTTCTCCATATACTCTTCCCTCCTTGCATCACTTCTACTTTGTAAAAACTTCTCATATGCTAACTTTTTCTCCCTTACTACTCTCTTTACATCATCATTCCACCAATCGCTCCTCTTCCCTCCTGCACCCACTTTCCTGTAACCACAAACTTCTGCTGAACACTCTAACACTACATTTTTAAACCTACCCCATACCTCTTCGACCCCATTGCCTATGCTCTCATTAGCCCATCTATCCTCCAATAGCTGTTTATATCTTACCCTAACTGCCTCCTCTTTTAGTTTATAAACCTTCACCTCTCTCTTCCCTGATGCTTCTATTCTCCTTGTATCCCATCTACCTTTTACTCTCAGTGTAGCTACAACTAGAAAGTGATCTGATATATCTGTGGCCCCTCTATAAACATGTACATCCTGAAGTCTACTCAGCAGTCTTTTATCTACCAATACATAATCCAACAAACTACTGTCATTTCGCCCTACATCATATCTTGTATACTTATTTATCCTCTTTTTCTTAAAATATGTATTACCTATAACTAAACCCCTTTCTATACAAAGTTCAATCAAAGGGCTCCCATTATCATTTACACCTGGCACCCCAAACTTACCTACCACACCCTCTCTAAAAGTTTCTCCTACTTTAGCATTCAGGTCCCCTACCACAATTACTCTCTCACTTGGTTCAAAGGCTCCTATACATTCACTTAACATCTCCCAAAATCTCTCTCTCTCCTCTGCATTCCTCTCTTCTCCAGGTGCATACACGCTTATTATGACCCACTTCTCGCATCCAACCTTTACTTTAATCCACATAATTCTTGAATTTACACATTCATATTCTCTTTTCTCCTTCCATAACTGATCATTTAACATTACTGCTACCCCTTCCTTTGCTCTAACTCTCGCAGATACTCCAGATTTAATCCCATTTATTTCCCCCCACTGAAACTCTCCTACCCCCTTCAGCTTTGTTTCGCTTAGAGCCAGGACATCCAACTTCTTTTCATTCATAACATCAGCAATCATCTGTTTCTTGTCATCTGCACTACATCCACGCACATTTAAGCATCCCAGTTTTATGAAGTTTTTCTTCTTCTCTTTTTTAGTAAATGTATACAGGAGAAGGGGTTACTAGCCCATTGCTCCCGGCATTTTAGTCGCCTCATACGACACGCATGGCTTACGGAGGAAAGATTCTTTTCCACTTCCCCATGGACAATAGAAGAAATAAAAAAGAACAAGAGCTATTTAGAAAAAGGAGAAAAACCTAGATGTATGTATATATATATATATGCATGTGCGTGTCTGTGAAGTGTGACCAAAGTGTAAGTAGGAGTAGCAAGATATCCCTGTTATCTAGCGTGTTTATGAGACAGAAAAAGAAACCAGCAATCCTACCATCATGCAAAACAGTTACAGGTTTTTGTTTCACAGTCATCTGGCAGGACGGTAGTACTTCCCTGGGTGGTTGCTGTCTACCAACCTACTATATAGAAATAATTATGTCAGTTGAAGGTAGGGGCACAGAGAGAACCATCAGTAAGCAAATATAAGTCTTAAAACATGAACATGGTGTAAGTGTGGTCATACTACTAAATAAAGCATCACTAACCTGAGAAGCATGAGCCAGCATGTGAGTAGTTCCTAAGAGGCACGTCAGTTCCCAGGTCTTCTAATAATATGCTTATTTTTCCACTATAATCTACCTTGTCTATAATTACTATCGCATTTGCTTTGTCTGTTTCGTAATGTGAAGTCTGTGATCCTTAATTCATGGTATAACTTAACAGATGTTTGAGGAAAGTTGTGTTGTAGAGGTCTGAGCTTCTCTCAGAATCAAATACAGTTCTGTAACAGAAGTCTGAGCAAAGCTCAGACTTCTGTAACATAATTGTCCTCAAAAATTTCTTAAGCTATACTATGAATTAAGGAAGGATCATAGACTTCACCTTACGAAACAAAGCAAATGCGATAGTAATTATGGACAAGGTAGATTATAGTGGGAAAATAAACATATTATTAGAAGACATGGGAACTGACGTGCCCCTAAGCCACCTTGCTGATGCTTCAACTTGACGCCACACCCCAGACAGCAAGATGAGAAGTAAATGACGATTATGAGCCCCAAAGGGTCTCATAATCGTGTTCCTTGGGTCGTCCAAGATCATCCAGGATGTGACTCGGCAGTTGACTAACTCCTGGTTGTTGACTGCCGGAGGAACTGAATGAGGTGTTAATTTGATGAGACTGTAACCAGGTAAATGACCATTACTTGAATTTTCTTGAGATTATAGTCGCACATTGCAGTGTTTAGATAGCCTGTGTGATGAAATTGTAATACTATATGAAATTACTGTAATATCTTAAATATGTAACGAATCCCAGTTAGGTCGGACAAATGTACAACGTATGGTAAGGTAAAGGAACAGAGGCAGCAGGTGTAAGGAGACCTGTTTAAAATGGATCCGGGTGTTTTTAGTTGTGACAGTATGAGTGATGAGCTCAGCCGTGTCACTTCTCGTCTCCCAAGTTGATGTTACTTGTGTTCATCCTTGCAAAGCATAATACAACTTGTAGTGGTATACCTCTCCATTCAAGTGACATTGTTATGAGGTACTGTTGCATTTTTCAGTAAAAATCCCCTGATACCACTAATTTTCTTTAGGTGACTAGATAAATAATCTACTGGATTATTTATCTAGTCACATAAAAAACTCAATCCATTGGATTATTTATCTAGTCATCTAGGGCTTTTGAAAAACCCCAGAAGACTTTCAGGACAGTCAATGATCACCCGAGAATTCATGAAGACACTTATATGTGCATGAACGTTGAGAATTGTAATTAAATAAGTTTAATATTTCGTTTTTCTGGTCAGAGATACTATTTTAAGTAAAAAAAATATACACCTATAATTCGATTGAGAGGGTAATTGATGACTTGTCTAGGAATTTAAACTGATAGATTATAGAAGTATGGGTGTTTGTGGGTAACAATCAGGCTGCAGCATTAGGGTTAAAAACAGCAGTTATTACCGGGATACCTCAGGGATATGTTTAAAAGACAATATTCAAAATAAAGTTGCTAGTAATGACAAATCAATTGATCAACAAACAAAGAGAGATAGCAGAGGACAACGAGTGACTAGCTCCCTTAAGGTTTACTATACAAATAGTAGGAGTCTAAGAAATAAGATAGATGAGCTAAGATTACTTGAAAGTGTAGGTAATATAGATATTATTGGTATAACAGAGACTTGGTTCAACCTGAAATATAGAGAAATGCCTTCTGAATGCAACATACAGGGTTATAAACTATCCCACATTGATAGGGTCACTGATAGGTGGTGGAGTGGCGGTGTTTGCCAGAGAAAATTTAAATTGTTGTCTTAGACATGATATAAGATGAGAAATATCGAACACAGAATCTGTTTGGCTACAGTTTCTCGAGGGGTCGTGACAAATTAATTTTGGTTGTGATTTATAGGCCCCCAAACCTTGATAGGGAGGGCAGTAAGCTGTTATGGGACGAAATTCATAAGGCATCTAGACATGAAAATGTTGTGATAATGGGAGATTTTAAGTTTAGACAAATTGATTGGAAAAATATGATAGGAAATCTTGAGTCTAGTGACTTTCTTGATACGGTTCAGGATTGCTTTTTAGAACAGGTTGTGACAGAACCAACTAGAGGAAACAATCTGCTTGACTTGGTTCTTACCAACAAAGATTCACTAATTAATAATCTTGAGGTTAATGATGAGCTTGGGGAAAGTGATCACAAATCACTTAGTTTCAATATATTATGGAATTACCCAGATAACTGCAATCAAATCTCTGTCCCAGATTTTCGCTTGGCCGACTTCATGGGACTGAAAAATTACCTGGGTGGGCTAAATTGGGATGTCCTGACTGTGGGTCAGGAAGGTGATCTTGGTTGCCAATATGACGTTTTTCAGAGCATAGTTCTAGCTGCCCAGACAACTTTTGTTCCGAGTAGGGAAATTAGATCTAACAAAAATGATCCCAAATGGATGAACAATAGATTAAAACATCTCATTGGTCAAAAGAGAGGCATATATAGGCGTATCAAAAGAGGGGATGGGCAGTTAAGGAATCAATATATTCAATTAAAGAAAGGAATAAGAAAAGCAAAAAGGGATTATGAGGCTAAGGTTGCAAGGGATTCAAAGACTAACCCAAAAGGGTTCTTTCATGTATACAGAAGTAAGATTAGGGACAAGATAGGCCCACTTAAGAGTAACTCTGGTCAGATCACTGACAGTGATAAGGATATATGTGAAATTCTCAACACCTACTTCCTCTCAGTTTTTACGCAGGAAAATACTAGCGATATTCTTGAAGTAATAGATTATGTAGAATAGGACGATAATAAACTATGCACGATTGCGGTAACTAGTGACATGGTCCTCAGACAAATAGAGAAACTAAAACCTAACAAAACCCCAGGCCCTGATGAACTGTTTGCAAGGGTGTTAAAGGAATGTAAAGAGGAACTTAGCATAGCTTTGGCTAATCTTTTTAACATATCACTACAAACTGGCATAGTGCTTGATAAGTGGAAAATGGCAAATGTAATACCTATTTACAAGGCAGGTGACAGGTCCTTGGCTTCGAACTATAGACCAATAAGCCTTACCTCCATAGTGGGAAAATTTCTGGAATCAATAATTGCCGAAACAATTCGTAGCCATCTTGATAGGCACAGATTGATTAATGAATCTCAACACGATTTTACAAAGGGGCATTCCTGTCTTACGAATTTACTAACTTTTTTCACTAAGGTGTTTGGGGAGGTAGATCATGGTATTGAATATGATATTGTGTATACGGACTTCAGTAAGGCTTTCGATAGAGTTCCACATCAGAGGCTATTGAGGAAACTTAAGGCGCACGGAATAGGAGGAGAATTTTTTTCCTAGGTAGAGGCATGGCTGACAAATAGGCAGCAGAGAGTTTGCATAAATGGGGAGAAATCAGAATGAGGGCACGTCACAAGCGGTGTTCCACAGGGGTCAGTATTGGGCCCATTGTTGTTCACAATTTACATAAACGACATAGATGAGGGAATAAATAGCGACATAAGCAAATTTGCTGATGACACCAAAATAGGCCGTCTAATTCATTCTAATGAGGACAGAATGGTTCTGTGAACCATTCATCTACAATCCTGTCAGACACTGCAACTTCTTGGGATCTTAATACTTGGAAATTCTTCACTTGCCTAACCCTTGGGCACGACCTCCTTCCACATTGGGCAAATGTGACACCACCTACAACTGCTGCACCTCTCCTGCCTACGGTTTATAAGCTGCTCCTCCGCTCATATGCTGTATTCTATTCAAGATTGATGGACTGACCACATCGACTCAAGGTTGAGGGACTGATTACCTCATTCTCCTCCTGTTCTTCAAGTTTCTCCTGTGTAAGGACTGATGAAGCCACTGTGTGGCGAAACGTTTCCTTAATAAAGATACCCAAGAGTTGCACATGTGTCTAATTTAACAACATGTCGGTTCTTTGAACCATTCATCTACAATCAATCGAGCTACGGGACAACATATCGTTATAGAACGGAAGTCTTGGAACTGAGCTGTCAGTCACTGATTTGTTGCTTTGTCTGCAGTGAACGAAATGATGAGTGGGCTAACCAAGGTCAAGTAAGATTACAAGAAACTTCGGTGATTTGCCTGCAGCAGCTGTGCGTTACCTTGATTGTTGTCGATAAAAAATCATGGCTGGAAGTATAAAATAAGCAAATAGAAGGAAAACCAGACGTAACAATAATTCTGCTTTATAAGTTTTTATAAGACACCATTGATAACTCAAAGATTTGGACTACAAATGAGGTGCACGAATGTTATTCATCACCTGGTGGTACTGTTTCTGTCCCCGGTGTATTTAGTGTTTCATCATATTGTGCCTAGTGTGTTCACACTTATTGAGGATGATGCCATAGTCAGGATGGTCAATAAAAAAAATCCTGCTAGAGTGTAGAGATTTAGTGCTCTGGTGGCCTGGTGGTTAACGCTCTCGCTTCACACGGTGAGGGCCTGGGTTCGATTCCCAGCCAGAGTAGAAACATTGGACGTGTTTCTTTCCACCTGTTGTCTATGTTCCCCATCAGTAAAATGGGTACCTGGGTGTTAGTCGACTGGTGTGGGTCGCATCCTGGGACACTGACCTAAGGAGGCCTGGTCACAGACCGGGTCGCGGGGGCGTTGACCCCCGAAACTCTCTCCAGATAAACTCCAGAAATTCGGACAAATACTCCACCTGTTTAGACAAATGTGACACTCCTCACTTGAGATAATCTCAGATTCAAATTGCCTTCAGATTAATTGGAAGTATCATCACAAATACAGTCATAAATTGTCCAACACCTTGCAAACTAGAATTAGTACCTAGGATGAAATAACTCATTGAGCAGTTCCATGGTTTTGATATCTTCTGCTCCTATGATGATGCCCTGCGGTTCAAAACATCAGCGTCAGTGGCTTCAGCATCACAAAAAAACAAAGCTGGATGGTATTAGATGATCCCTAAGCAAACATAGAGTACATTATTTAAGAGACAACAGCCTTCATTACAGCTCGTGATTACAGGTATGAGGCTGGAGAAACAGTGTCATATATCCGCTACAAAGTTTGGCTCTTAAGGAAAAGACGGAAAGGTACATGTCTTTTGTCAGAATTTAAGAACTAACCTGTAACTACTGAGGCATTCAGTGAAAACCCAAAGATGGCTTACTTTCGGGAGTACATATGATCAGCTGCATTGGATGAGAAAACTGCAGACTAGAAACTTCCAGAGAATACTAAGTCAACTTACTGATCCTCCTCCTCTAGCATCTAACCTGTTTCTGGTTTTATAATAGTTTGTTGCTTATAATTGTATTCCGGTTATCATGTATATTATATGGCTTCTCAGCAGCGCTGTTACATTACAACTGAATGAATATAAACCAAGTAAAAGTTGACAACTTTAATAACAAAAGTTGTATGAGTGGAACTATTTACAATAAATGCTAACTTTTGGTGCAAAGCTTATACTTATAATTCTCATTATCATACTTATAATTCTCATTATCATACTTATAATTCTCATTATCATACTTATAATTCTCATTCTCATACTTATAATTCTCATTATCATACTTATAATTCTCATTCTCATACTTATAATTCTCTTTCTCATACTTATAATTCTCATTATCATACTTATAATTCTCATTATCATACTTATAATTCTCATTCTCATACTTATAATTCTCATTCTCATACTTATAATTCTCATTCTCATACTTATAATTCTCATTATCATACTTATAATTATCATTATCATACTTATAATTCTCATTATTATACTTATAATACTCATTATCATACTCATAATATTCATTATCATACTCATAATACTCATTATCATACTTATAATACTCATTATCATACTCATAATACTCATTATCATACTTATAATACTCATTATCATACTCATAATATTCATTATCATACTCATAATACTCATTATCATACTTATAATACTCATTATCATACTCATAATACTCATTATCATACTTATAATACTCATTATCATACTCATAATATTCATTATCATACTCATAATACTCATTATCATACGTATAATTCTCATTATCATACAGTTCTCATTATCATACAATTCTCATTATTATATAATACTCATAATCATACTTATAATACTCATTATCATACTTATAATCATACAATACTCATTATAATATATTATATTTTATTATATTATCACAATGGCCGATTCCCACCAAGGCAGGGTGGCCCGAAAAAGAAAAACTTTCACCATCATTCACTCCATCACTGTCTTGCCAGAAGGGTGCTTTACACTACAGTTTTTAAACTGCAACATTAACACCCCTCCTTCAGAGTGCAGGCACTGTACTTCCCATCTCCAGGACTCAAGTCCGGCCTGCCGGTTTCCCTGAATCCCTTCATAAATGTTACTTTGCTCACACTCCAACAGCACGTCAAGTATTAAAAACCATTTGTCTCCATTCACTCCTATCAAACACGCTCACGCATGCCTGCTGGAAGTCCAAGCCCCTCGCACACAAAACCTCCTTTACCCCCTCCCTCCAACCCTTCCTAGGCCGACCCCTACCCCGCCTTCCTTCCACTACAGACTGATACACTCTTGAAGTTATTCTGTTTCGCTCCATTCTCTCTACATGTCCGAACCACCTCAACAACCCTTCCTCAGCCCTCTGGACAACAGTTTTGGTAATCCCGCACCTCCTCCTAACTTCCAAACTACGAATTCTCTGCATTATATTCACACCACACATTGCCCTCAGACATGACATCTCCACTGCCTCCAGCCTTCTCCTCGCTGCAACATTCATCACCCACGCTTCACACCCATATAAGAGCGTTGGTAAAACTATACTCTCATACATTCCCCTCTTTGCCTCCAAGGACAAAGTTCTCTGTCTCCACAGACTCCTAAGTGCACCACTCACTCTTTTTCCCTCATCAATTCTATGATTCACCTCATCTTTCATAGACCCATCCGCTGACACGTCCACTCCCAAATATCTGAATACGTTCACCTCCTCCATACTCTCTCCCTCCAATCTGATATTCAATCTTTCATCACCTAATCTTTTTGTTATCCTCATAACCTTACTCTTTCCTGTATTCACCTTTAATTTTCTTCTTTTGCACACCCTACCAAATTCATCCACCAATCTCTGCAGCTTCTCTTCAGAATCTCCCAAGAGCACAGTGTCATCAGCAAAGAGCAGCTGTGACAACTCCCACCCTGTGTGTGATTCTTTATCTTTTAACTCCACGCCTCTTGCCAAGACCCTCGCATTTACTTCTCTTACAACCCCATCTATAAATATATTAAACAACCACGGTGACATCACACATCCTTGTCTAAGGCCTACTTTTACTGGGAAAAAATTTCCCTCTTTTCTACATACTCTAACTTGAGCCTCACTATCCTCGTAAAAACTCTTCACTGCTTTCAGTAACCTACCTCCTACACCATACACTTGCAACATCTGCCACATTGCCCCCCTATCCACCCTGTCATACGCCTTTTCCAAATCCATAAATGCCACAAAGACCTCTTTAGCCTTATCTAAATACTGTTCACTTATATGTTTCACTGTAAACACCTGGTCCACACACCCCCTACCTTTCCTAAAGCCTCCTTGTTCATCTGCTGTCCTATTCTCCGTCTTACTCTTAATTCTTTCAATTATAACTCTACCATACACTTTACCAGGTACACTCAACAGACTTATCCCCCTATAATTTTTGCACTCTCTTTTATCCCATTTGCCTTTATACAAAGGAACTATGCATGCTCTCTGCCAATCCCTAGGTACCATACCCTCTTCCATACATTTATTAAATAATTGCACCAACCATTCCAAAACTATATCCCCACCTGCTTTTAACATTTCTATCTTTATCCCATCAATCCCGGCTGCCTTACCCCCTTTCATTTTACCTACTGCCTCACGAACTTCCCCCACACTCACAACTGGCTCTTCCTCACTCCTACAAGATGTTATTCCTCCTTGCCCTATACACGAAATCACAGCTTCCCTATCTTCATCAACATTTAACAATTCCTCAAAATATTCCCTCCATCTTCCCAATACCTCTAACTCTCCATTTAATAACTCTCCTCTCCTATTTTTAACTGACAAATCCATTTGTTCTCTAGGCTTCCTTAACTTGTTAATCTCACTCCAAAACTTTTTCTTATTTTCAACAAAATTTGTTGATAACAGCTCACCCACTCTCTCATTTGCTCTCTTTTTACATTGCTTCACCACTCTCTTAACCTCTCTCTTTTTCTCCATATACTCTTCCCTCCTTGCATCACTTCTACTTTGTAAAAACTTCTCATATGCTAACTTTTTCTCCCTTACTACTCTCTTTACATCATCATTCCACCAATCGCTCCTCTTCCCTCCTGCACCCACTTTCCTGTAACCACAAACTTCTGCTGAACACTCTAACACTACATTTTTAAACCTACCCCATTCCTCTTCGACCCCATTGCCTATGCTCTCATTAGCCCATCTATCCTCCAATAGCTGTTTATATCTTACCCTAACTGCCTCCTCTTTTAGTTTATAAACCTTCACCTCTCTCTTCCCTGATGCTTCTATTCTCCTTGTATCCCATCTACCTTTTACTCTCAGTGTAGCTACAACTAGAAAGTGATCTGATATATCTGTGGCCCCTCGATAAACATGTACATCCTGAAGTCTACTCAACAGTCTTTTATCTACCAATACATAATCCAACAAACTACTGTCATTTCGCCCTACATCATATCGTGTATACTTATTTATCCTCTTTTTCTTAAAATATGTATTACCTATAACTAAACCCCTTTCTATACAAAGTTCAATCAAAGGGCTCCCATTATCATTTACACCTGGCACCCCAAACTTACCTACCACACCCTCTCTAAAAGTTTCTCCTACTTTAGCATTCAGGTCCCTTACCACAATTACTCTCTCACTTGGTTCAAAGGCTCCTATACATTCACTTAACATCTCCCAAAATCTCTCTCTCTCCTCTGCATTCCTCTCTTCTCCAGGTGCATACACGCTTATTATGACCCACTTCTCTCATCCAACCTTTACTTTAATCCACATAATTCTCGAATTTACACATTCATATTCTCTTTTCTCCTTCCATAACTGATCATTTAACATTACTGCTACCCCTTCCTTTGCTCTAACTCTCTCAGATACTCCAGATTTAATCCCATTTATTTCCCCCCACAAACTCTCCTACCCCCTTCAGCTTTGTTTCGCTTAGAGCCAGGACATCCAACTTCTTTTCATTCATAACATCAGCAATCATCTGTTTCTTGTCATCCGCACTACATCCACGCACATTTAAACAACCCAGTTTTATAAAGTTTTTCTTCTTCTCTTTTTTAGTAAATGTATACAGGAGAAGGGGTTACTAGCCCATTGCTCCCGGCATTTTAGTCGCCTCATACGACACGCATGGCTTACGGAGGAAAGATTCTTTTCCACTTCCCCATGGACAATAGAAGAAATAAAAAAGAACAAGAGCTATTTAGAATAAGGAGAAAAACCTAGATGTATGTATATATATATATGCATGTGCGTGTCTGTGAAGTGTGACCAAAGTGTAAGTAGGAGTAGCAAGATATCCCTGTTATCTAGCGTGTTTATGAGACAGAAAAAGAAAACCAGCAATCCTACCATCATGCAAAACAGTTACAGGTTTTTGTTTCACAGTCATCTGGCAGGACGGTAGTACTTCCCTGGGTGGTTGCTGTCTACCAACCTACTACCTATAATAATATAATAATATAATAATATAATATAATAATACTCATTATATATAAAATAAAATGGTACAATCAGCACTCTAGATTTTTTTTTCTTCTTCCTCAACAAGTCGGCCGTCTCCCACCGAGGCAGAGTGACCCAAAGAGAAAGAAAATCCCCAAAAAGAAAATACTTTCATCATCATTCAACACTTTCACCTCACTCACACATAATCACCGTTTTTGCAGAGGTGCTCAGAATACAACAGTTTAGAAGCATATACGTATAAAAATACACAACATATCCCTCCAAACTGCCAACATCCCAAACCTCTCCTTCAGAGTGCAGGCATTGTACATTATTATTCAAAGAATCTGTACCATCTATTACATTACAGTGATAGTACTCAAAAGTACAAGAGTAATATAGGTGTGTGTGTGTTTGTGTGTGTGTGTGTTCTTTCCTATTTGTGGTTGCAGGGGTTGAGCCATAGCTCCTGACCCCCGCCTGTTCGCTGATCGCTAATAGGTCCACTCACCCTGCTATGTAAGCTTTATCGTACTTCTTATGTATGGATCCTGCCTCCACTACATCACTCTTTCAGACTGTTCCACTTCCTGACAACTCTGAAGAAGTACTTCTAACATCCCTGTGACTCATCTGAGGTTTCAACTTCCAGTTGTGATCCCTTGTTGCTGTGTCAGCTCTCCGAAACCTTCTGTCCCTATCCACCTTGTCAATCCCTCTCAGTATTTTATATGTCGATATAATGTCTCCCCCCCCCCCCATCTTTCCTGTCCTTCAGTGTTGTCAGGTTGAGTTCCCTTAACTCCTCCACTCCGGGACTATTCTTGTTGCATACCTTTGCACTTTTTCTAATTTCTTGAAGTATTTGACCAGGTGTGGGTTCCAAGCTGGTGCTGCATACTCCAATATGGACCTGACGTACACGGTGTACAGTGTCGTGAATGACTCCTTACCTAAATGTCGAAATGCTCTTCTTAGGTTTGCCAGGCGCCCATATGCTGCAGCAATTATTTGGTTGATGTGCGCCTCAGATGTGCTCGGTATGATGCTCACCCCAAGATCCTTTTCCTTGAGTGAGTTTTGCAGTCTTTGACTTCTTAGACTGTACTCCGTCTGTGGTCTTTTTGTCCTTCCCCAAGCTTCATAGCTTTGCACTTCCTAGGGTTAAACTCCAGGAGCGATTTGTCGGACCAGGCTTACAACCTGTCCGATCCCCTTGTAGGCTCACGTGATCCCCGTCCGCTTGTATTCTCCTCAGTAGCTTCACATCGTCTGCTAGCAGGAACACCTCAGAATCCCTTCCGTCATGTCATTCACATATACAAAAACTGCACTGGACCTACTACTGACACTTGTGGAGCCCCACTCGAAACTTGCACCTACTCCGACATACACGTTGTTTCCTTTCAGGTATTCCCTGATCCATTGCAGTACTTTCCCTCCTATTCCTGTGTGTGTGTGTGTGTGTGTGTGTGTGTGTGTGTGTGTGTGTGTGTGTGTGTGTGTGTGTGTGTGTGTGTGTGTGTGTGTGTGTGTACTCGCCTAGTTGAGGGTGCAGGGGTCGAGTCCTAGCTCCTGGTCCCGCCTCTTCACTGATCGCTGCTAGGTCACTCTCCCTGAACCGTGAGCTTTATCATACCTCTGCTTAAAGCTATGTATGGATCCTGCCTCCACTACATCGCTCCCCAAACTTTTCCACTTCCTGACTACTCTGTGGCTGAAGAAATACTTCCTAACATCCCTGTGATTCATCTGTGTCTTCAACTTCCAACTGTGTCCCCTTGTTGCTGTGTCCCATCTCTGGAACATCCTGTCTTTGTCCACCTTGTCAATTCCTCTTAGTATTTTGTATGTCGTTATCATGTCCTCCCTATCTCTCCTGTCCTCCAGTGTCGTCAGGTTAATTTCCCTTAACCTCTCCTCGTAGGACATACCCCTTAGCTCTGGGACTAGTCTTGTTGCAAACCTTTGCACTTTCTCTAGTTTCTTTACGTGCTTGACTAGGTGTGGGTTCCAAACTGGTGCCGCATACTCCAATATGGGCCTAACGTACACAGTGTACAGGGTCCTGAACGATTCCTTATTAAGATGTCGGAATGCTGTTCTGAGGTTTGCTAGGCACCCATATGCTGCAGCAGTTATTTGGTTGATGTGCGCTTCAGGAGCTGTGCCTGGTGTTATACTCACCCCAAGATCTTTTTTCTTGAGAGGTTTGTAGTCTCTGGCCCCCTAGCCTCTACTCCGTCTGCGGTCTTCTTTGCCCTTCCCCAATCTTCATGACTTTGAACTTGGTGGGATTGAACTCCAGGGACCAATTGCTGGACCAGGTCTCCAGCCTGTCCAGATCCCTTTGTAGTTCTGCCTGGTCTTCGATCGAATGAATTCTTCTCATCAACTTCACGTCATCTGCAAACAAGGACACTTCGGAGTCTATTCCTTCCGTCATGTCGTTCACAAATACCAGAAACAGCACTGGTCCTAGGACTGACCCCTGTGTGACCCCGCTGGTCACAGGCGCCCACTCTGATACCTCGCCACGTACCATGACTCGCTGCTGTCTTCCTGACAAGTATTCCCTGATCCATTGTAGTGCCTTCCCTGTTATCCCTGCTTGGTCCTCTAGTTTTTGCACTAATCTCTTGTGTGGAACTGTGTCAAACGCCTTCTTGAAGTCCAAAAAAAATGCAATCCACCCACCCCTCTCTTTCTTGTCTTACTGCTGTCACCATGTCATAGAACTCCAGTAGGTTTGTGACACAGGATTTCCCGTCCCTGAAACCATGTTGGCTGCTGTTGATGAGATCATTCCTTTCTAGGTGTTCCACCGCTCTCCTCCTGATAATCTTCTCCATGACTTTGCATACTATACATGTCAGTGACACTGGTCTGTAGTTTAGTGCTACATGTCTGTCTCCTTTTTTAAAGATTGGGACTACATTTGCTGTCTTCCATGCCTCGGGCAATCTCCCTGTTTCGATAGATGTATTGAATATTGTTGTTAGGGGTATACATAGCGCCTCTGCTCCCTCTCTCAATACCCATGGGGAGATGTTATCCGGTCCCATTGCCTTTGAGGTATCTAGCTCACTCAGAAGCCTCTTCACTTCTTCCTCGGTTGTGTGTACTGTGTCCAGCACTTGGTGGTGTACCCCACCTCTCCGTCTTTCTGGAGCCCTTTCTGTCTCCTCTGTGAACACTGAATCTCGTGTTGAGTTCCTCACATACTTCACGGTCATTTCTTGTTGTCTCTCCTCCTTCTTTCCTTAGTCCGATTACCTGGTCCTTGACTGTTGCCTTCCTCCTGATGTGGCTGTATAACAGCTTCAGGTCAGATTTGGCTTTCGCTGCTATGTCGTTTTCATATTGTCGTTGGGCCTCCCTTCTTATTGTGCATATTCATTTCTGGCTCTACGACTGCTCTGCTTATTCTCCTGGGTCCTTTGCCTTCTACACTTCTTCCATTCTCTAGCACACTTGGTTTTTGCCTCCCTGCACCTTTGGGTGAACCATGGGCTCATCCTGGCTTTTTCATTATTTCTGTTACCCTTGGGTACAAATCTCTCCTCAGCCTCCTTGCACATTATTACATATTCCATCATCTCATTAACTGGCTTCCCTACCAGTTCTCTGTCCCACTGAATCCCGTTTAGGAAGTTCCTCATTCCCATGTAGTCCCCATTCTTGTAGTTTGGCTTCATTCGCCCTGGCCTTCCTGCTTCCCCCTCCACTTGTAGCTCTACTGTATATTCGAAGCTTAAAACCACATGATCGCTGGCCCCAAGGGGTCTTTCATATGTGATGTCCTCAATATCTGCTCTACTCATGGTGAATACTAGGTCCAGTCTTGCTGGTTCATCCTCTCCTCTCTCTATTGTAGTGTCCCTTACGTGTTGGTACATGAAGTTTTCCAGTACCACCTCCATCATCTTAGCCCTCCATGTATGTGTGTGTGTGTGCTTGGTTAGATTCGACTTAGAATGTGACTGGCCAAAAAAAAAAAATCCTAGATAAGCTAACTTCTGACCCATAGAGGCAATAAAACAGCTTCTAGAACAGTAGGACGACCAATTCGCTAACAGCAATAATGCCAGAAGCAGCCGTGAACAGCACAGGGGAGGAGACCAGCTTTGCAGAGAAGAACATCAAGGAAAGGAAGAGTGTTGTCGACTTCTTCAAGTGTGAACTGGATTGAAGGCTCGACCTGGTTGAGCTTGTCTTGGAGAGCTTGAACGTTGAAACGTCTAGGAGTTATGAGGAGAATGTCGTCAACATAACGGAGCCAGGTGACAGACGAAGCCGAACGTTTCTCCACCATTATTCCTTCGTCTGTCACCTGGCTCCGTTATGTTGACGACATTCTCCTCATAACTCCTAGACGTTTCAACGTTCAAGCTCTCCAAGACAAGCTCAGCCAGGTCGAGCCTTCAGTCCAGTTCACACTTGAAGAAGAAGTCGACAACACTCTTCCTTTCCTTGATGTTCTTCTCTGCAAAGCTGACCACGAACTTCGTTTTAAAGTCTATCGAAAACCCACCAACCAAAACGATCTTCTCCACTTCTACTCTCACCACGACACCAAAACTAAACGTGATGTAATTATAGGCTTCTTCCTGAGTGCACTCAGAATCTGCAGCAATGAGTTTCTTGAGGAAGACTGCACTATTAGTGAACAAGTATTTTCTAAACTCCACTATCCTCGTCACTTCATCAGAGACTGCAGACGGCGGGCATTAAACATCTTCAACACGCCCAGAGAAGAGACTGCCGAGAAGAGATACATAGTCCTCCCCACCAACTCCATTACCAAACACGTTTCCAACATCTTTTCCAATACCTCATTCCAAGTATCTACCTCCACAACCACGACCATCAAGGACATTACCAGTGATAGACATGACAAGCTTCCACCCTCTGCAGGGGTATACATAATCCCTTGTAATGACTGCAACAAATTGTACGTGGGCGAAACATCAAGGGACCTCCAAACACGTATTTCAGAACACCAATACGCAAGCAGGTCTGACGATACAAGGAATGCCTGTGTACAACACCGTAATTCACACAACCACTTGATAAACTACAGAAACTCAAGACTTATCGCCACAGAAGACAACACTCAATACCGAAGAATCCTGGAATCATCACTTATTTCTATATCCGACAACTTCAACCAGGATAGTGGCTTCTATAACATAGCTGAACCACTTGTCAAGAAACTTCTCCATCGCTATCCCACATAAGAACATAGGAATGGAAGAACACTGCAGAAGGTCTGCTCACAAACTTATCCAATCTCCTTTCCAAGCTACCCAAGATTTTAGACTCTATAACACCACTCGGTACATCATCAGATGCAGCATTCTCCACCTGACCTCAGCATTCTGAACCTGACTATAAATACTCGCGTACCTTCCACCCCAGGTAGATCTGTTTGTGACTTGAAAAAGCCCACTATGTGGGCGAAACGTTGTCAATAAAGGATCACATTATACTGCATATGTGTTTATATTTCCAAGAACTGGAGCCATGATCGTGTTAATGATAGTCGTAAGTGTTGCTGGTCATCCCTTTCACCTACTCACAGCCTCCTCCTCCTCTTCCCTTTTGCTGTTTCTGCTTGTTTTTATTATTATTATTATTATTATTATTATTATTATTATTATTATTATTATTATTATTGAGCGGCCGTCTTCCACAAGGGCAGTGTGAATCAGAGTGGAAAATACATTCACCATCATTCAATCGACTGTCTTGCCAGAAGTGTGCAGACATCACATTTCAGATCATCCTCCGACTGCAACATCCCTATCCCTCTGTCAGAGTGCAGGCACTGCCCTGCCCGCCTCCAGGACTCGAGTCCGGTTAATCGATTACTCTAAATCCCTTCATAACTGTTACCTTTCTCACACTCCAACAGCACGTCCATTAAAAATCACTTGTCTCCATTCATTTCTGTCTAACATAATCACATAAGGCAGCTAGATGCTCAAGACACGAAAAATTTTAAGCCTTTATTTACCACCTCCCTCCAGCCATTCCCGGGACGATCCCTCACCCTTCTATTTTACCCCAGATTTATACACCCTCTTCGTTTTCCTAATGCGCTCTAACCTCTGTACATTCCTAAACCACCTCAATAACCCCTCAGTTTTTTTTCCCTTCGTGACCCAAATCGCTGTGGCCCGTGACCTGGTGGCAAAAGCTCTCGTTTCACACGGTGAGGGTCTGGGTTCGATTCCCGGCAAGAGTAGAAACATTGGGCGTTTTTTTCCTTACACCGGTTGACTGTGTTTACTCATCAGTAAAATGGGTACATGGGTGTTAGTCGACTGGTGTGGGTCGCATCCTGGGACAAAATTGACTTAATTTGCCCGAAATGCTCTACATAACAAAGGACTATCTATATAGTAGTATGCCACTGATGTCAGCTATGGTCTGTATACCTTGCACATGTACCTATAGAAATAAAGATTATTACTGTTATTATTAAAATGTCTGCATTCCAAATTCTGTGCATGATATTCACACCACACATTGTTGTCAAGCATGACATCGCTGCCTCCAGCCGCAGTGCTCAAATCCTATCCTCACTCTCATAGGAAAGAGATGCTACCACTACGATATGGTACATAACTTTTTTTGCCTACACAAATAAATTTCTACAGATGTCCCAACACCCTCTCCCATCTGTTGTATGGTTCACTTCGTCTTCTATACGCCCATCTGTTGACATGTCCAGTACTAAATCTCTAAATACTTCCACTTCCTGGTAGGTAAGACACAGGCAACAGTTACGCAGCTTTATTCCGAGACGTTTCGCCTGAACAGCAGGCTTCTTCAGTCGAGTACAGGAAGTAGGCAGGAGCAGTAGAGATGTGAAGACGATGTAATCAGTCCATCACCCTGGAAGTCGTAGATTTGAGGTTGTCAGTCCCTCAGCCTGGAGAAGAGTTCTGTTCCATACTCTGAAACAATCTGAAGTTCAAGCGACAGTGTGGAGACTTATATACTGCCGGAAGGAGAGGTGCAGAGTAGTTGTAGTGAGAATGTAGCCACTGAGAGGTCACGTCCTTCTCAGATCAAACAATTCTTACTTGAAAAAGTTGTCCAAGGTGTTATCTGTATCAAGATGTCATTGTGCTGCAGTGTCTGACAGTGAATATCAAAATGGTATACAATACCATTTTGACCTCTCAGTGACTACATTCTCACTAATTGTTTATTATTACATTACTTTGGCTTAAATAGCATTGCTATTTAAGCCGAATAGGTAAAACTTGCGATTTTGCTTAAATAACATTACTGTTTAAGCAAAATCGTAAGTTTTACCTATTCGACACGACATATAAAAATTTCCCCTACATGCCTAACCTGTGCCTCAGTTTCTGCTTGAAAACTTTTAACAGTTTTCAGTAAACTACCTTTTATTTCATACATCTGTAATATCTGCTACTTGGCTCCCCTATCCACCCTGTCATATGTCTTTTCTGAATCTATAAATTCAAGAAACAACTTTTTACCTTTATCCATTGCTCACTTATATGCATTAATGTCAATATTTGGTCTTTAAATCCCCTACCCTTCCTAAATCCTCCCTGCTCGTCTGTAATCCTGCTGTGTCTTACTTCGTAATCCTTTCTGTAATAATTCCACTTTACCTTGTATACTTATCTATCAGGTTTATTCCGCTATAATTCTTACATTTTCTGTTATCCTCTTTACCCTTACATGAGAGAACCATGCATGTTCTCTGCCAGTCTTTAGTACCTTCCCTTTCCTTCATGCGGGAAGGGAAGGGAAGGTACCAACACCAACCATTCCAACACTACTTCCCCAGCTACTTTTAACTTGTCTTAATTCCATTTTTCCACCCGCTTTAGCCCCTTCATTCTGCCCACTGCCTCACGCACTTTTCTCACATTCACCCCAAGCTCTTCCTCACTCCTACACTCTTTGACCCCCGTGCATGAAATCACTTCCTCTCCTTCATTGGCCCCGTTCATCATCTCGTCAAAATATCCTCTCTTTACAGCACCTTCACCTCCCCATCTAACATCTCCCTCATTCGTTCTTAACTGCTGTGTCCATTTGTTCTCCAGTCTTCCTCATTTTATTATTCTCTCTCTTCTAAACAGTTTCTTGTTCTCAGAAAATTTTGCTGTTAAACATTCACCTGTTCTCTCATTGGTTCTCCTCCTGCACTCCCTCGCCACAATTTTGGCCTACCGTTTCCTCTCCATATACTCTGCCTTCCATTTATTATTTTAACATTGCATAAACCCGTCATTACTTCCCTCTTTAATTCATCTTCCCACCTGCACCCACCCTCTTATACCGGCAACACTGCACCAAGCTACCAATACATTCTTAAATTTACCTAATATCTTCTCATTTTCTGCACTCTAACCTACCTTTTCCGACTAGTTGTTTTTATCTTTCTGAATATGTCTCTTAATTCATTTATTTTCGCTCTTCTCTTACCCTCTGCTGCCAGTCTCCTTGTCCTCCATCCACCTCCTACTGTAGCTACCAATAAATAATAATCTGACATCTTTCGTCCATAAATCTACCCATTAACCGTTTCTCTACTAATACATAGCCTAACAATCTTCAGTCATTATTTGCGACCTGTATCATATCTTGTTTACCTATTTAACTCCTCAAAATAAGTATTTTCTGCTACCATACACTTTTCTACTCAAGATCTCCTCATTTACATTTACCCTGCCGCTGAAGACTAACCTCCTACACCATCTAGGCTCCTCACAACAATAATTCTCTTACTTGATTCAAAACTTCCTATAAATTCACTTAACATCTTCCAAAATTACTCTCCTGCACACCTCTCACCCTCTCCAGGTATATACACACTATAACTCCCTTTTCGCATACCACCTTCGTTCTAACCTACATAATTCTTGAGTTTATACACTAATAATCCCTAGATAATTGATAAATATTGCCGTTACTCCTTCCCTAAGTCTGATTCTCTGAGATACTACCAACCTAGTCCCTTGTTTCCCTTCTCATTACAATCCTTCAACCCCCCCCCCCTTTTTTTTTACCTTGTTTCACTGTGTGCTAGGACATCCAGCTTCTTTTCATTCATAACAGTAACAATCAATTCTTTCTTGTCTGTGCTACACTCACACATTCAAGCAATTTTTTTTTAGCTACTGAATGCAGATGGAAGGCTTATTAGCCCCCCTTCCTCTCGGCAATTTAGTACCCATTTGCGACACGCAGTGCTTCAGGGGAGGATTCTAGCCCGTTATCCCAGTGGGATTATTATTATTATTATTATTATTATTATTATTATTATTATTGGTTTAATTTTATCTGTCGACTACACGAGGGTCATTAAGGCTGCGTCTCACCTGTACACCACCAGTAAGGATATTTTGATTCCAAATAAAAGGGTTAAAGTAAACCATACCACGGGTGGAGTTTGAACTCGCAATCAGAGTCACTCTCTGATCGCGGGTTCAAACCCCACCCGTGGTATGGTTTGTTTGCAATCGTGTCATTACGATTTCGTGAGTCATGTTAAAGTAAACTTTAAGCTTGTACACGCTGAGATAGACACCAAGTGTACATGTACTGTTGCTCTCAGTATATATCCCTCATGGGAGGTTCCTTAATGCTGGTGAGGGGCTCTTGATCTAGGGAATTGGATTTGTGCTCCAGTTCCTGGAATTGTACCCGAGTGCCTTCCACCCTCCCCACAGGTGCTATATAATCCCTACGGGTTTAATGCTCCCCATAATAATAATCTCAGTACAGACACGTCATGAGACATACAACTTTACGTTCGTTGGTACAAAATAAAAGCTAAATAAATTATTCCTGGCTCAGTATAGCAAAGTGAGGCACAAAAAGTGATTTTGTAGTCTTTAAAAAACATTGTCGTAATTTTCTGAGAATTGTTGGCATTAATATGGACTATCGAAAATTAAAAAAGAATATTACATAATTTTTGTAGTTATAAAGAGAAATATACCACATTTTATTGCCATTCATTTGGGGCAAAAAACAAAAAAAGTGCCAAGGATGGTTACAAAAATGTGAGGTGTTCATTATTATATAACTTTCCTAATTACAACGTAGGTGCATTATAGTGCAAAACTTGTTTTATAGTACATAGGTATATCAAAGGAATATTATTATGCTAGAGTAAAGTTGAAACAAATAAATGAATATTTTAGAAAAAATAGAAGAAAGTTTGCTTGATGCAGTGTGCTTTTACCGCGTCGTGATGTTGACTTGCTTTCCACGAGGCTGCCTGTAATAACACGGGTTCGATCCCCAGCTACCTGCCTGGAGTATACCTGGAGGGTATTCCGGGAATCAGCGCCCCCGCGGCCCGGTCCACGACCAGACCTCCCGGTGGATCATCGCCTGATCAGTCAGGCTGTTACTGCTGGCCGCACGTAGTCCAACGTACGAATCACAACCCGGGTGATCAGGCATCGACTTTAAGAATCTGTCCAGCTCCCTCTTGAAGGCAGCCAGGGATCTATTGGTAATTCCCCTTATGCTTGGTGGGAGGCTGTTGAACAGTCTTGGACCCCGGACACTTATGGTGTTTTCCCTTAGTGTACCAATGACGCCCCTACTTTTCATTGGGGGGCATTTTGCATCGCCTGCCCAGTCTGTTACTTTCGTAGGGAGCGATTTCTGTGTGAAGATTCGGGACCATTCCTTCTAGTATTTTCCAAGTGTAGATTATGATATATCTCTCCCTCCTGCGTTCCAACGAGTACAAGTCAAGTGCTTCCAAGCGTTCCCAGTAGTTGAGGTGTTTGATGTAACTTATATGTGCAGTAAAGGTTCTCTGTACATTCTCTAGATCTGTAATTTTACCTGCTTTGAACGGAATGTTAATATACAGCAGTATTCCAGCCTACAGAGTACAAGTGATTTGAAAAGGATCATAATTGGCTTGGCATCTCTTATTTTGAACGTTCTTATTATCCATCCTATCATTTTCTTTGCAGTTGTGATCGTGGCACTGTTGTGATCCTTGAACGTGAGATCCTCAGACATTACCACTCCCAGGTCCCTCACATTATTTTTCCGCTCTATTGTATGATCAGAGTTTGTAGTATACTCTCTTCTAGCCGCAGTATGTTACTGCTTCAAAACCACTTGTTCGTGGTTGCATATATATGTCGTGCCGAATAGGTAAAATTGGTCATTTAGCAAGAACTCGTTTAAAATTAAGTCCTTTCTAAAATTTTCTCTTATACGTTTAAAGATATTTTTTTTTTATTTATGATAATGTAAAAATTAATAATTTTGTACCAAAAGAACCTTAGAAAACTTACCTAACCTTATAAGAAGCGCAATTTAATTTAGCCTAATCCAACTAAATATATTTTAGGTAAGTTTACAATAGTTTAATAATAAACAAACACAATGAAATATTTTTCGTTAGGTTCAGAATGATTTTTTGCGAAATTATTGCATACACGAAATTTCCCTTGCCGTATTCGGCAAGACGAGCGTTGTTAATTTTTTGCCAAAATCACAAGTTTTACCTATTCGGCACGACACACACACACACACACACACACACACACACACACACACACACACACACACACACACACACACACACAGTAGCATTCCTCCACTTTGACAAGAGGAATCCTCTACACCGGCATGACGGCCAAGATGGCCGTCATGCCGGAGAAGTAGAGTGCGTATGTCGTTTGTTCTCTTAAGTGTTCAAACCGCTGTTTAATGATATCAGTGGGTAACCAGCCCGACTCACGCCGTATGACTCACGAAATCGTGAACCCCGTACCGGCGGGGATTGAACTCGAGGTGAGTCGTAAAACTCCAGACCGACGCAAGTTCAATCCTTGCACTACCGTGGTTTGATTGCAGTCGTGTCATTACGATTTCTTGAGTCATGAACGTAAACAAATACCGGAACGGGTGCCATAGGTTCAAGCCTCACTCGTTCCCTGATTTTTTTTTTATGCCATATGCCATTTCGGGTAAGGAGACATCGTCCTTCCAGTTGTTTATGATGTGCCTCCCTTTCCCTTCGAATATGACCGGTGGGTTCACTGCAGTGCAAAACAAGCTGGAACTGTCGCTTTTACTACATCACAAGAAACTTGTATTGCTGGCTTACCCACTCAACTAATTGTTTACCATCGTTATGCATCTGTCAAGAAACCAGTATCGTCTAAATTCCAGGCATTTTGTGGTTTGTCTCTCGTAATGTATCATAAAAGTCATAAATAACAGCTGGATCAGATGTGACAAGCTTTCTGGCAATTTGCAGGAGGGTGTTCTCCGCTTCCAGAAAGTCAGATTTATGGAGCTATGTCAACATCGCCCATTCTTTTCTAGTTGCATTTTTCCATTTCATTACAGGTAAGTATTCTGACATAACACGAATCGTTCTTTTCCCTGGTCCAGGGGTTCGTAGCCTGTGGTCCATGACTTGTTTCCAAGTGGTCCACATAAGGATGGAAAATCGTAATAATTTTAATTGATTATATTTTCCTTGCTCATATAAGAAAAATATAAAAAATATTGTATAGTCTTCCAGTAAAACTATAATTATTAGTTTTTAATGAGAGGATAATAGAAAATAGTAATATTTCAAGTAATATTTTGCACTTAGCTTGTCAACAGTCGGTCAGACTCGGTAGTTGTGTTCTAGCCATCATACGCAACAGATGTTATTATTATTATTAAAGATTAGCCGGTATTCTCCCGGCCTGGGCCTTTTCCAAGTGGTGGCCCGGCCTTGGCTCCCTCTTTAGGGAGTGTCTGAGACCTAAGTCTCCCATGGGAGGAGGCACAAGTACCTCCTCATCTTTGGGACCAACTGTCCCCAGGCCTAGCCACAAGCTAGGCCTCTCTGGTCTGCCATCCCCGCCCCAAGGGAGCAAATGGGAATGACAGTTTTATGAGCTAAAGGCTCGGGCTCAGGCACCTACCCTACCATAGAAGGGTTAGGCATGGTGTCGATATATCGCAACAGATGTGTTTTACTTTCTGATGTCCTTGAAGTTAGAGTTTCCCAACTTAAGTTGTAGTGTTCGGCTGTATACATTTTATAACTGAAAAATTTCTTCTCGTATCATAAGTTTGAGGGTCATAATGACACATGTTCGTAGTCATACTATCCCTGGAATAACTCACGAAATCGTAATGAAACGATTGCAAACAAACCATACCACGGGTGGGGTTGAAACCCCACCCGTGGTATGGTTTGGTCACTGGGCCAACTGGGTTAGTCACTGGGCCAACTAACTAGCAAGCCCACCCGTGGCATGGTTTATCCCTGGAATAGAAAGTCATGAAAATGTTAATAATTGGGTTACCAAGATGTATACTTGCGTACTGGGTTATTTAATGTTATGTTTATAAGAGTAATGGATAGCTTATTATTTCAGTGAAGTTTTTCTTTGTCTCAGTGTGACAAGGATCCTACAACAATGAAAACGTAATATGAATCATACCTTGAACATGGCTTCACATAACAAAATATGGTTTTCAACTTTCAGACGCTTTATTTATAAAAAGTTATTAAGATATGACTCAATGAGGTAGCAGTTATAGCTATTTAATACTACAAAGACAAATGTTCCGGTTTGAAAAAGCTAGACTTGACGGATCCTTCTGCCAGTAAAATAAAAGCATCACGTGAAGGATCTCTGGTGGTCGCACTAGCACATGCCGATGGAGAGACCTTAATCAAGTATGTCTACAGTTCGTCTACTTTTTTGGCAGTCAAGTTGTACTAAAGTTCCTCAGGTGTCACTATCAAATGATAGTCAGATCACGAACTTCTGTTAGTAGACTCTTGATAAAATGTGAGGAAAGATAAATAGTTATTTTCAGTTCAGGTGGATGAAGCAACAAATGTAGCCTCTCGTTCACAGCTTCTGGTCGAGTGTACACGAATTTCTCTGTTGCCATTCACTTGAAACAATTACTGATGCTGACAATGTTATGAACCGAGTTTCAGCATTTTTTGTAAAGGAATACACCTCATAGGATCAGCTCTGTGGGGTTTGTACTGTTGGTTCTGTAGTATACCCTGTTCTAGCCACAGTATGTTATTGCTTCAAAACCACTTGTTCGTGGTTGCATATATATATATATCGTGCCGAATAGGTAAAATTGGTCAGTTAGCAAGAACTCATTTAAAATTAAGTCCTTTCTAAAATTCTAAAATGTTTGACTTACGATCAAGAGTCATTTAAAAGGTTTAAAGAGAAAAATTCGTGTTTTAGGTATGATCACTGTGAGGCACTTGTTTCCAAGACTCTTCCTCAGTACTCCCCCCGTGGTGTTGCCAACTACCGTAAACATTGTGAACCACATCAATGGTACTGCTCTAAATACACACCTATTTAAAAAATTGTGCCAGAATTTGGATTCACTTCATCAGAACGTCTTTATTTCATAGGAAGATTTATTGGTTATCCAACGATGACATGTTGGCACGTGGTCTGGAATTAGGGAAAAAGTTGTGCACATTCATGTAAGTTCGAGGTACAGTTGATCTTCAAGCTTCATCCGACAGTGAAAGTTTTGTGTTATATCTTGCTTACCTTAGGAATTTGCTTCAAAAACTGAATAATTAAGTCATAAACTTCAATAAAAATGAGAAAACAGTATTTAATCACATTGTCAATGGTCTTTAATTGCAAAGCTTGAACTCTGGAAGAAAAAAGTTGATACAGGACCTGTCTTGGCTTGTCCACAAACTCACGGAAACTCTCGGTCATAATCCAGTGGAACAATGTTTGCATGACAACATCAAAGAACATCTTCCTTGATTCCTTGCAAGAAATCCTTTCAAATGTCAGGTGGATATGCCTACGAGATGCAGGTTCTTAGACCTCATCAATGACAGGTACCGAGGATTGTTTTACAAAATAAGAATTTGGCGTATTTTGGGTGAAGAAAATCAAAGTTCAATTTGCAAAAGTTAGTCATCTTGCTGCACCAACTCGGATATCATTTTCCTCTACATTTCTTTGTGAGTCTGGACTTTCCACACTGTTAGCAACGAAGACGCAATACCGATCTAAGTTATAATAATAATAATAATAATAATAATTTCTACAAGTACATATACAAGGTATACAGTCCTAGCTGACATCAGTGACATACTACTACACAGAAAGCTCCTCGTTATGCAGAGCATTTAGGGCAAATTAGGTCAATTTTGTCTCGGAAAGTGATCCACACCAATCGACTAACACCCAGGTACATATTTTACTGACAGATGAACACGAACAGCAGGTGTCTTAAGGAAACACGTCCTAATGTTTCTACCCGTACCAGGGATCGACCCCCTGACCTCAGTGTGTGAGCCGAGTGCGGTAACGATTGAGGTACGGGACACCTGTTAAACCTGACCTTCGATGTTCCATCTCTACCACTCAGCCAAATATACGAACTCTGATGACAGTGTCAAGTCTCTCATTAACTCTGCTCACCCTTGCTTCCTCTCCATTCCTAATGCCTTTCCCTCGTCCTTCTTTACTTTTTTCTCCACCCATATTTTCTCTACCCTTGTTCTCCTTCCATCTTGGCTTACCCTACTTTCATCATCACCTCCCCATCTCTATTCCTTCCCCTTCCATCATTACTTTTTTCCAAAAGATGAATTTGGTTGCTAGAAGAAAAATTTTTCATTCAGTTTTGTTATGTGAAGAATAAAGTCACTGATAAATAAAGACGTATAAACTTGATGCTCCTTTGCTAGCAAACTTTCCTTATATAAATTATTCTTGAATTTTGGTTTAGAATCTACGAAATATTAACATAGAGTTCTTCTTTAAGTGGGCTACACAAAATAAGGTTAAGAATCTCTGCCTTAATATATATATATATATATATATATATATATATATATATATATATATATATATATATAGATATATATATATATATATATATATATATATATGTCGTGCCGAATAGGCAGAACTTGCGATCTTGGCTTAAATAGCAACGCTCATCTTGCCATAAAGGACAAGTGAAAATTTGTGTATGCAATAATTTCGCCAAAATCATTCTGAACCTAACGAAAAAAATATATTTCACTGTGTTTGTTTAATATTAAATTATTGTAAACAAATGTAAAATATATTTAGTTGGGTTAGGCTAAAATAAATTGTTCTTGTTATAATAAGGTTAGGTAAGTTTTCTAAGTTCCTTTTGGTGCAAAATTATAATTTTTTACATCAACATTAATGAAAAAAATATATCTTTAAACGTACAAGAGAAAATTTTAGAAAGGACTTAATTTTAAATGAGTTCTTGCTAATTGACCAGTTTTACATATTCGGCACGACATATATATATATATATATATATATCGCTCACAATGGCGGGCCAAGAGCGCAGTGCTGTTATTGATCAATCAGTACCACTCGTTCGTGGTTACAGTAATATATTATATATTATTATTGTGTATATATATATATATATATATATATATATATATATATATATATATATATATATTTATTTATTATTAAACTTTTGTTTAATAAATGTATGAAAGAGGGGAAGGTACCTAGGGATTGGCGGAGAGCATGTATAGTCCCTTTATATAAAGGGAAGGGAGACAAAAGAGATTGTAAAAATTATAGAGGAATAAGTTTACTGAGTATACCAGGAAAAGTATACGGTAGGGTTATAATTGAAAGAATTAGAGGTAAGACAGAATGTAGGATTGCGGATCAGCAAGGAGGCTTCAGAGTGGGTAGGGGATGTGTAGATCAAGTGTTTACATTGAAGCATATATGTGAACAGTATTTAGATAAAGGTAGGGAAGTTTTTATTGCATTTATGGATTTAGAAAAGGCATATGATAGAGTGGATAGAGGAGCAATGTGGCAGATGTTGCAAGTATATGGAATAGGTGGTAAGTTACTAAATGCTGTAAAGAGCTTTTATGAGGATAGTGAGGCTCAGGTTAGGGTGTGTAGAAGAGAGGGAGAATACTTCCCGGTAAAAGTAGGTCTTAGACAGGGATGTGTAATGTCACCATGGTTGTTTAATATATTTATAGATGGGGTTGTAAAAGAAGTAAATGCTAGGGTGTTCGGGAGAGGGGTGGGATTAAATTATGGGGAATCAAATTCAAAATGGGAATTGACACAGTTACTTTTTGCTGATGATACTGTGCTTATGGGAGATTCTAAAGAAAAATTGCAAAGGTTAGTGGATGAGTTTGAGAATGTGTGTAAAGGTAGAAAGTTGAAAGTGAACACAGAAAAGAGTAAGGTGATGAGGGTATCAAATGATTTAGATAAAGAAAAATTGGATATCAAATTGGGGAGGAGGAGTATGGAAGAAGTGAATGTTTTCAGATACTTGGGAGTTGACGTGTCGGCGGATGGATTTATGAAGGATGAGGTTAATCATAGAATTGATGAGGGAAAAAAGGTGAGTGGTGCGTTGAGGTATATGTGGAGTCAAAAAACGTTATCTATGGAGGCAAAGAAGGGAATGTATGAAAGTATAGTAGTACCAACACTCTTATATGGATGTGAAGCTTGGGTGGTAAATGCAGCAGCGAGGAGACGGTTGGAGGCAGTGGAGATGTCCTGTCTAAGGGCAATGTGAGGTGTAAATATTATGCAGAAAATTCGGAGTGTGGAAATTAGGAGAAGGTGTGGAGTTAATAAAAGCATTAGTCAGAGGGCAGAAGAGGGGTTGTTGAGGTGGTTTGGTCATTTAGAGAGAATGGATCAAAGTAGAATGACATGGAAAGCATATAAATCTATAGGGGAAGGAAGGAGGGGTAGGGGTCGTCCTCGAAAGGGTTGGAAAGAGGGGGTAAAGGAGGTTTTGTGGGCTAGGGGCTTGGACTTCCAGCAAGCGTGCATGAGCGTGTTAGATAGGAGTGAATGGAGGCGAATGATACTTGGGACCTGACGATCTGTTGGAGTGTGAGCAGGGTAATATTTAGTGAAGGGATTCAGGGAAACCGGTTATGTTCATATAGTCGGACTTGAGTCCTGGAAATGGGAAGTACAATGCTTGCACTTTAAAGGAGGGGTTTGGGATATTGGCAGTTTGGAGGGATATGTTGTGTATCTTTATACGTATATGCTTCTAAGCTGTTGTATTCTGAGCACCTCTGCAAAAGCAGTGTTAATGTGTGAGTGTGATGAAAGTGTTGAATGATGATGAAAGTATTTTCTTTTTGGGGATTTTCTTTCTTTTTTGGGTCACCCTGCCTCGGTGGGAGACGGCCAACTTGTTGATATATATATATATATATATATATATATATATATATATATATATATATATATATATATATATATATATATATGTATATATATATTATATATATGTATATATATTATATATATATATATATATATGTATGTATATATTATATATATATATATATATTTATATATATATTATATATATATATATGTCTATATATATTATATATATATATATTTTTATATATATTACATATATATATATATATATGTATATATATATTATATATATATATATGTATATATTATATATTTATATATATATATATATATATATATATATTTATATATATATATATATATATATATATATTTATATATATATATATATATATATATATATATATATATATATATATATATATATATATATTTTATACATATATATATATATATAATATAATATATATATATATAAGTATACATATATTATATATAAATATATATATATATATTATATATATATATATATCTATATATATATATATATACACACATATATATATATATATATATATTATATATATATATATATCTGGAGTTTATCTGGAGAGAGTTCCGGGGGTCAACGCCCCCGCGGCCCGGTCTGTGACCAGGCCTCCTTAAGTCAGTGTCCCAGGATGCGACCCACACCAGTCGACTAACACCCAGGTACCCATTTTACTGATGGGGAACATAGACAACAGGTGGAAAGAAACACGTCCAATGTTTCTACTCTGGCTGGGAATCGAACCCAGGCCTTCACCGTGTGAAGCGAGAGCGTTAACCACCAGGCCACCAGAGCCCTTATATATATATTATTTTTATTTTTATTATCACACCGGCCGATTCCCACCAAGGCATTGTGGCCCGAAAAAGAAAAACTTTCACCATCATTCACTCCATCACTGTCTTGCCAGAAGGGTGCTTTACACTACAGTTTTTAAACTGCAACATTAACACCCCTCCTTCAGAGTGCAGGCACTGTACTTCCCATCTCCAGGACTCAAGTCCGGCCTGCCGGTTTCCCTGAATCCCTTCATAAATGTTACTTTGCTCACACTCCAACAGCACGTCAAGTATTAAAAACCATTTGTCTCCATTCACTCCTATCAAACACGCTCACGCATGCCTGCTGGAAGTCCAAGCCCCTCGCACACAAAACCTCCTTTACCCCCTCCCACCAACCCTTCCTAGGCCGACCCCTACCCCGCCTTCCTTCCACTACAGACTGATACACTCTTGAAGTCATTCTGTTTCGCTCCATTCTCTCTACATGTCCGAACCACCTCAACAACCCTTCCTCAGCCCTCTGGACAACAGTTTTGGTAATCCCGCACCTCCTCCTAACTTCCAAACTACGAATTCTCTGCATTATATTCACACCACACATTGCCCTCAGACATGACATCTCCACTGCCTCCAGCCTTCTCCTCGCTGCAACATTCATCACCCACGCTTCACACCCATATAAGAGCGTTGGTAAAACTATACTCTCATACATTCCCCTCTTTGCCTCCAAGGACAAAGTTCTTTGTCTCCACAGACTCCTAAGTGCACCACTCACTCTTTTTCCCTCATCAATTCTATGATTCACCTCATCTTTCATAGACCCATCCGCTGACACGTCCACTCCCAAATATCTGAATACGTTCACCTCCTCCATACTCTCTCCCTCCAATCTGATATTCAATCTTTCATCACCTAATCTTTTTGTTATCCTCATAACCTTACTCTTTCCTGTATTCACCTTTAATTTTCTTCTTTTGCACACCCTACCAAATTCATCCACCAATCTCTGCAACTTCTCTTCAGAATCTCCCAAGAGCACAGTGTCATCAGCAAAGAGCAGCTGTGACAACTCCCACTTTGTGTGTGATTCTTTATCTTTTAACTCCACGCCTCTTGCCAAGACCCTCGCATTTACTTCTCTTACAACCCCATCTATAAATATATTAAACAACCACGGTGACATCACACATCCTTGTCTAAGGCCTACTTTTACTGGGAAAAAATTTCCCTCTTTCCTACATACTCTAACTTGAGCCTCACTATCCTCGTAAAAACTCTTCACTGCTTTCAGTAACCTACCTCCTACACCATACACTTGCAACATCTGCCACATTGCCCCCCTATCCACCCTGTCATACGCCTTTTCCAAATCCATAAATGCCACAAAGACCTCTTTAGCCTTATCTAAATACTGTTCACTTATATGTTTCACTGTAAACACCTGGTCCACACACCCCCTACCTTTCCTAAAGCCTCCTTGTTCATCTGCTATCCTATTCTCCGTCTTACTCTTAATTCTTTCAATTATAACTCTACCATACACTTTACCAGGTACACTCAACAGACTTATCCCCCTATAATTTTTGCACTCTCTTTTATCCCCTTTGCCTTTATACAAAGGAACTATGCATGCTCTCTGCCAATCCCTAGGTACCTTACCCTCTTCCATACATTTATTAAATAATTGCACCAACCACTCCAAAACTATATCCCCACCTGCTTTTAACATTTCTATCTTTATCCCATCAATCCCGGCTGCCTTACCTCCTTTCATTTTACCTACTGCCTCACGAACTTCCCCCACACTCACAACTGGCTCTTCCTCACTCCTACAAGATGTTATTCCTCCTTGCCCTATACACGAAATCACAGCTTCCCTATCTTCATCAACATTTAACAATTCCTCAAAATATTCCTTCCATCTTCCCAATACCTTTAACTCTCCATTTAATAACTCTCCTCTCCTATTTTTAACTGACAAATCCATTTGTTCTCTAGGCTTTCTTAACTTGTTAATCTCACTCCAAAACTTTTTCTTATTTTCAACAAAATTTGTTGATAACATCTCACCCACTCTCTCATTTGCTCTCTTTTTACATTGCTTCACCACTCTCTTAACTTCTCTCTTTTTCTCCATATACTCTTCCCTCCTTGCATCACTTCTACTTTGTAAAAACTTCTCATATGCTAACTTTTTCTCCCTTACTACTCTCTTTACATCATCATTCCACCAATCGCTCCTCTTCCCTCCTGCACCCACTTTCCTGTAACCACAAACTTCTGCTGAACACTCTAACACTACATTTTTAAACCTACCCCATACCTCTTCGACCCCATTGCCTATGCTCTCATTAGCCCATCTATCCTCCAATAGCTGTTTATATCTTACCCTAACTGCCTCCTCTTTTAGTTTATAAACCTTCACCTCTCTCTTCCCTGATGCTTCTATTCTCCTTGTATCCCATCTACCTTTTACTCTCAGTGTAGCTACAACTAGAAAGTGATCTGATATATCTGTGGCCCCTCTATAAACATGTACATCCTGAAGTCTACTCAACAGTCTTTTATCTACCAATACATAATCCAACAAACTACTGTCATTTCGCCCTACATCATATCGTGTATACTTATTTATCCTCTTTTTCTTAAAATATGTATTACCTATAACTAAACCCCTTTCTATACAAAGTTCAATCAAAGGGCTCCCATTATCATTTACACCTGGCACCCCAAACTTACCTACCACACCCTCTCTAAAAGTTTCTCCTACTTTAGCATTCAAGTCCCCTACGACAATTACTCTCTCACTTGGTTCAAAGGCTCCTATACATTCACTTAACATCTCCCAAAATCTCTCTCTCTCCTCTGCATTCCTCTCTTCTCCAGGTGCATACACGCTTATTATGACCCACTTCTCGCATCCAACCTTTACTTTAATCCACATAATTCTTGAATTTACACATTCATATTCTCTTTTCTCCTCCCATAACTGATCATTTAACATTACTGCTACCCCTTCCTTTGCTCTAACTCTCTCAGATACTCCAGATTTAATCCCATTTATTTCCCCCCACTGAAACTCTCCTACCCCCTTCAGCTTTGTTTCGCTTAGGGCCTGGACATCCAACTTCTTTTCATTCATAACATCAGCAATCATCTGTTTCTTGTCATCCGCACTACATCCACGCACATTTAAGCAACCCAGTTTTATAAAGTTTTTCTTCTTCTCTTTTTTAGTAATTGTATACAGGAGAAGGGGTTACTAGCCCATTGCTCCCGGCATTTTAGTCGCCTCATACGACACGCATGGCTTACGGAGGAAAGATTCTTTTCCACTTCCCCATGGACAATAGAAGAAATAAAAAAGAACAAGAGCTATTTAGAAAAAGGAGAAAAACCTAGATGTATGTATATATATATATGCATGTGCGTGTCTGTGAAGTGTGACCAAAGTGTAAGTAGGAGTAGCAAGATATCCCTGTTATCTTAGCGTGTTTATGAGACAGAAAAAGAAACCAGCAATCCTACCATCATGCAAAACAGTTACAGGTTTTTGTTTCACAGTCATATAATATATATATATATAATATATATATATATATAATTATATATATATATATAATATATATATATATATATATATATATATATATATATATATATATATATATATATATATATATATATATATATATATATATATATTGTTTTGCATATTTTGAAATCACCTGTTTACTGTGATCTTATTGCATATATATATATATATATATATATATATATATATATATATATATATATATATATATATATATATATATATATATATATATAGATATGTATGTATGTATGGCCTATTTGGCAAGGGATCACTGTGTTGATGGACTGATAGCATCGTCTTTACATCTCTACTGGTTCTGCTCACTCTTCTGTGTGCGACTGATGAGTGTACGTGAAACAGTATCTAATATTTTTTTCAATCACTTCCTCTCATTTGCTAGAACCTAGAAGCAGCATGAGATCCATCCATCCGAGTCATTCTAGGACATCCAGCTTCTTTTTATTCAAAACATTATCAATGAATTCTTTATCTGCATTGCTGTCATGCACATTGAAACAACCCAACTTAAAATTCCCTTATGTATCTTCTTTAGTAATAAAGTGTTACTAGCCCCTTGATTCAAGGCATTTTGGTTACCTTGGACACACCTTGCTTTTGGAGAAAGGGCTCTGTGGCACTTACCCTCTGGAATTTGAAAGCAAATACTTCAAGGACAAGAACTAAGATATTCGGAAGAAAATTCAGATGAGTGTGTGTATGCATACAAAGACATACACATTGATGTATAGTGTATTGTAGATGTAAATAGACGTGGTAAGACTTACCTCTCATCTTGTTTGAGACAGGAACATATGACCAGTAATATTGCTAATGTGAAATATTCCATACTTGTATAACCGACGGCAGGAGTGGGTAATTTTCCCTGCCCTGCACTCGGAGTGGGTAACTTTCTTTGCCCTGCACTCGGAGTGGGTAATTTTCCCTGCCCTGCACTCGGAGTGGGTAACTTTCCCTGCCCAGCACTAGCAGTGGGTAACTTTCCCTGCCAAGCACTAGCAGTGGGTAACTTTCTCTGCTGTGCACTAGCAGTGGATAACTGTCCCTGCCCTGCACTAGCAGTGGGTTACTTTCCCTGCTGTGGTGGAATTTTTATTCCACCGACTTCTGTACCCAATTTGTTACCCGGTACCCACCTCTAGGTCGGTACCGATAACTTTAGTGTCATCGTGACCGTTGACACCTGTACTAGGGAGGAAGGAGGAGTGGCCTAACCGACTCTCCTCTCTTATGAGAGGCCGTGAAACACAGGAACGTTCCATTTGACATATCTAAGTCATCAGTGACTTGATGTACAGTTATGAGACCTTGACCCATCAGGTCTAGGACATAGAATTTATGAATGCTATAGTGAATGGTATTCTCACATGTCCAGAGCACTTGATCACTGTTTATTTTTTACCGTGTCTGGTAACCGAGTCTTGGGTGGCCCTGGCATACAATTTGAATGGCTAGAGGTGAGTTTTCAGTCTTCATATAACTGGATCATGTAATGTACTTAGTGTTTGGCGAGGAGCGTACCTGTGACACTAAGGTGAACATATAACTTTAATAGTGTTTCAATGTTTAATTAAAGTTGGCAGTGTTTGAGTACTGGAGGTTCATCTAAGTCAAGGATGGAGACTTCTTTTTGTGCCAATGGCCATTTGGATATTTATAACATCATTCGCAGACCATACAAAATTATCAACTGAATAATTAGCCTGCTATATTTGGTCAAACATTTAATTAACTCACACCTAATGTGATGACTGGAACTGCTTCTCCTTGGTGAGGCGTGTGATGTTAACTGGTATTGATGATGTTGCATCGGTAATATGTTCGAAAAGAAGAGGATGGATGGGAGACTGATTCAAAATCTGAAGAAGACCGATCGGATTTTATGAAATATTGGAAAAATTACTCGCACGTAAAAAATATCAGTATATTCTTCCGAAAGACCCCAATTTTTATAAAATTTATCAGAATAAAAGCTAAAAGGAATCTTCATAATTCTTCATAATTATTTGGATTTTAAGTTTCACATTTTTTTCATTATACAGTGTAAATTGGTATGGGGAAGGGTTAATATAAATTTATGTTGCTATGAAAAAAGCTCCTGGATTTATTGAATTTCGAGTCCTACCTGCGGTTGCCTTAGCAGGGCCGGATCAAATGATTTCGCGCCAAACGTTCCCCACCCCTGATCTAAGAGATTTGTGGATCTTTGGAATTACGCTGGTTTCACAGTCGAGTGTAGTGAAAGTGACCTTGTGACCTTACCCGTTTGTGGTGTAATCGAGTGTTATTCACAAGGATCTGGATGACATTTAGACTTAAAAGGCAAGGCCGGAGTAAATATATGGTTTGCTCTGATGTCTTTAGAACCGCTACTTGTTGGTCTCTTTTAACCTTCTCCAGTGTAGACTGCAATCCATAATCTTCATCAAGGTAAGGAGGGACCTAGCATAGGCAGAGTGGTATTCGTTCAGATTAATGGGAGATTCTCCCAGAGCTAGTTTGTTGTTATTTCAACTATGCGCAACAAGAAAGTAAGAGCCCACGTTCAATCCACCATAAAACTAAGCTTGCTGGGTATTTTCAGCCTGGATAATAGACCAGTCGCCAGTTGCCATCAGGGGCATCAGATTGGTAACTAACCAGTACCCAGGATACTTATCAGTAATACAGCCTTGTAGAACAGGTGAGTCCACAATATCAAGCTTTGGGATGGCTGGGATCCAGGTGGACTCCACTGACGAGTGACTGTTAGTCGAGTAGAATCCATAATCATCGACCACACCTGTTCTGCACTAGCAGTGGGTAACTTTCCCTGCTCTGCACTAGCAGTGGGTAACTTTCCCTGCTCTGCACTAGCAGTGGGTAACTTTCCCTGCCCTGCACTAGCAGTGGGTAACTTTCCCTGCTCTGCACCAGCAGTGGATAACTTTCCTTGCCCTGCACTAGCAGTGGGCATCTTTCCCTGCCCTGCACTAGCAGTGGGTAACTTTCCCTGCTCTGCACTAGCAGTGGGTAACTTTCCCTGCTCTGCACTAGCAGTGGGTAACTTTCCCTGCCCTGCACTAGCAGTGGGTAACTTTCCCTGCTCTGCACCAGCAGTGGATAACTTTCCTTGCCCTGCACTAGCAGTGGGCATCTTTCCCTGCCCTGCACTAGCAGTGGGTAACTTTCCCTGCTCTGCACTAGCAGTGGGTAACTTTCCCTGCCCTGCACTAGCAGTGGGTAACTTTCCCTGCCCTGCACTAGCAGTGGATAACCTTCCCTGCCCTGCACTAGCAGTGGGTAACTTTCCCTGCTCTGCACTAGCAATGGGTATCTTTCCCTGCCGTGCACTAGCAGTGGGTAACTTTCCCTGCCCTGCACTAGCAGTGGATATCTTTCCCTGCCGTGCACTAGCAGTGGCATCATTCCCTGCCCTGCACTAGCAGTGGTATCATTCCCTGCCCTGCACTAGCAGTGAGTGCAGTGCCCCTGCCCTGCACTAGCAGTGAGTGCAGTGCCCCTGCCCTGCACTAGCAGTGAGTGCAGTGCCCCTGCCCTGCACTAGCAGTGAGTGCAGTGCCCCTGCCCTGCACTAGCAGTGAGTGCAGTGCCCCTGCCCTGCACTAGCAGTGAGTGCAGTGCCCCTGGTGTGGCTGCTTCTCCGTAAATAATATAGCTGCCATCATCATACACACAACAGATGAGCTTCTACTGGAATACTGTTTATATCTTCCATTTGTTGTGTATTTGTTGACCATCTTTGCTTCCCATTCTCCCTCCTCCCTCACCCACACCATCCCCAACCCACCGTAACTCCTCTCCAACCCTCCCTAACACCTTCCCAACCTTCCCTAACACCTTCCCAACCCTCCCTAACACCTTCCCAACCCTCCCTAACACCTTCCCAACCCTCCCTAACACCTTCCCAACCCTCCCTAACACCTTCCCAACCCTCCCTAACACCCTCAACCCTCCCTATCACCTTCCCAACCCTCCCTAACACCTTCCCAACCCTCCCTAACACCATCCCAACACGCCCTAACACCTTCCCAACCCTCCCTAACACCTTCCCAACCTTCCCTAACACCTTCCCAACCCTCCCTAACACCTTCCCAACCCTCCCTAACACCTTCCCAACCTTCCCTAACACCTTCCCAACCCTCCCTAACACCTTCCCTAACACCTTCCCTAACACCTTCCCAACCCTCCCTAACACCTTCCCAACCTTCCCTAACACCTTCCCAACCCTCCCTAACACCTTCCCAACCCTCCCTAACACCTTCCCAACCCTCCCTAACACCTTCCCAACCCTCCCTAACACCTTCCCAACCCTCCCTAACACCTTCCCAACCCTCCCTAACACCTTCCCAACCTTCCCTAACACCTTCCCTAACACCTTCCCAACCCTCCCTAACACCTTCCCAACCCTCCCTAACACCTTCCCAACCCTCCCTAACACCTTCCCAACCCTCCCTAACACCTTCCCAACCCTCCCTAACACATCCCCAACTCTTCACCACACCTCAATCCACCCCACACCTCTTTAATTCAGACCAACATTCCCCCACACTTCCTAATCTACCCCACACTTCCCTAACCGCCTCACACCTCCCCTACACTTCCCCAACCCTCCCCCACACCTCTTCAACCCTCCGTCACACCTCTCCAGCCCTCCCCCACACTTCCCCAACCTTCCCCCACACCTCCTCAACGCTCCAGCATCCCCCTGGCATACCAGACAAGTAGTGGCAGTGTATGTAAGACATTATTTACAACTGCATATGTCTTCCACCACCACCAGTATGATCACCACCACCAGTATGATCACCACCACCAGTATGATCACCACCACCATGATCACCAGTATGATCACCACCACCAGTATGATCACCACCACCATGATCACCACCACCAGTATGATCACCACCACCGGTATGATCACCACCACCGGTATGATCACCACCACCGGTATGATCACCACCACCGGTATGATCACCACCACCAGCATGATCACCACCACCATGATCACCAGTATGATCACCATCACCAGTATGATCACCACCACCGGTATGATCACCACCACCAGCATGATCACCACCACCATGATCACCAGTATGATCACCATCACCAGTATGATCACCACCACCAGTATGATCCGATCAACACCACCAATATGATCACCACCAGTATGATCACCACCAGTATGATCATCACCACCAGTATGATCATCACCAATATGATCACCACTACCAATATGATCACCATCACCAGTATGATCACCATCATCAGTATGATCACCATCACCAGTATGATCACCCTCAGTATGATCACCACTACCAGTATGATCATCACCAGTATGATCACCATCACCAGTATGATCACCACCAGCATGATCACCATCACCAGTATGATCATCACCAGTATGATCACCATCAACAATATGATCTCCATCACCAGTATGATCACCATCAACAATATGATCTCCATCACCAATATGATCACCATCCCCAGTATGATCACCATTAATATGATCACCATCACCAGTATGATCACCATCATTAGTATGATCACCACCACTAGTATGATCACCACCATGATCACCACCACTAGTATGATCAGCATCACCAGTATGACCACCACCAGTATGATCAGCATCACCAGTATGATCACCATCACCAGTATGATCACCATCACCAGTATGATCACTACCAGTATGAACACCACCACTAGTATGAACACCACTATGGGCACCATCAGTATGAACACCAGTATGATCACCAGTATGATCACCACCAATATGATGGTCATCACCAGTATGAACACCACCAGTATGATCATCACCAGTATGATCACCACCAGTATGATCATCACCAGTATGATCACCACCAGTATGATCACTACCAGTATGAACACCACCACTATGGCCACCACCATCAGTATGAACACCACCAGTATGATCACCCTCACCATTATGATCACCCTCACCAGTATGATCACCATCATCAGTATGATCACCCTCACCAGTATGATCACCCTCACCAGTATGATCACCATCATCAGTATGATCACCACCAGTATGATCACCACCACCAGTATGATCATCACCAGTATGGTCACCACCACCAGTATGATCACCACCACCAGTATGGTCACCACCAGCATGATCACCATCACCAGTATGATCATCACCAGTATGATCACCATCACCAATATGATCTCCATCACCAATATGATCACCATCCCCAGTATGATCACCATTAGTATGATCACCATCACCAGTATGCTCACCACTAGTATGATCACCACCACTACTATGATCACCAGTATGATCAGCATCACCAGTATGATCACCATCACCAGTATGATCACCACCAGTATGATCACTACCAGTATGAACACCACCACTAGTATGAACACCACTATGGGCACCATCAATATGAACATCACCAGTATGATCACCACCAATATGATCATTACCAGTATGAACACCACCAGTATGATCACCAGTATGATCACCACTAGTATGATCACTACCAGTATGATCACTACCAGTATGAACACCACTATGGCCACCACCCTCAGTATGAACAGCAGTATGAGCACCACTGGTATGAGCACCACCAATATGAGCACCACCAATATGAGCACCACCAGTATGAGCACCACCAATATGAGTACCACCAATATGAGCACCACCAACATGAGCACCACCAACATGAGCACCACCAACATGAGCACCACCAACATGAGCACCACCAATATGAGCACCACCAATATGAGCACCACCAGTATGAGCACCACCAGTATGAGCACCACCAACATGAGCAACACCAACATGAGCACCACCAACATGAGCACCACCAATATGAGCACCACCAATATGAGCACCACCAATATGAGCACGACCAATATGCGCACCACCAGTATGAGCACCTCCAACATGAGCACCACCAATATGAGCACCACCAATATGAGCACCACCAATATGAGCACGACCAATATGCGCACCACCAGTATGAGCACCTCCAGTATGAGCACCACCAATATGAGCACCACCAATATGAGCACCACCAATATGAGCACCACCACCAGTGTGGTGAAGGGTTCTTGAGTGAAGTTCTGTAGATTATACGTTCCTTAAATACTTTAGCTACTGCCTTGGCAGTCTTATCTTCAATAGGAACTAACTCACAATATCTGGTGAAAAGGTCTACCATAACACACACGTTTGCTGCTCTGGATGGAGCACTGGAAATTAGTTAACAAATCTAGCGCAACTCTTTCCCAAGGTTCGCTAGTAGTGGGATACACCTGGATATGGTTGACCACTAACCTTTCCTTTGTGCTGCATGCAAACACTACATTTCTTATATTCTGAAATGTCGGTTACCATACGAGGCCAAAAGTATTTCAGTTTGGCATGTTTTAGAGAACGATCCATCCCAGGGTGTGCAACACCCTGGGATGGTAGAGGGCAACGAGTGACTACTATACAAATAGTAGGAGTCTAAGAAATAAGATAGATGAGCTAAGATTAATTGCAAGTGCAGGTAATATAGATATTATTGGTATAACAGAGACCTGGTTCAACCTGAAAGATAGAGAAATGCCTTCTGAATGCAACATACAGGGTTATAAACTATTCCACACTGATAGGGTCGACAGGAAGGGTGGTGGAGTGGCGATGTTTGTCAGAGAAAATTTAAATTGTTGTCTTAGACATGATATAAGATTAGAAACATCGAACACAGAATCTGTTTGGCTACAGTTTCTCGAGGGACGTGACAAATTAATTTTGGGTGTAATTTATAGGCCCCCAAACCTTGATAGGGAGGGCAGTAAGCTGTTATGGGACGAAATTCATAAGGCATCTAGATATGAAAATGTTGTGATAATGGGAGATTTTAACTTTAGACAAATTGATTGGAACAATATGACAGGAAATCTTGAGTCTAGTGACTTTCTTGATACGGTTCAGGATTGCTTTTTAGAACAGGTTGTGACAGAACCAACAAGAGGCAACAATCTGCTTGACTTGGTTCTTGCCAACAAAGATTCACTAATTAATAATCTTGAGATTAATGATGAGCTTGGGGAAAGTGATCACAAATCACTTAGTTTCAATATATCATGGAATTACCCAGATAACTGCAATCAAATCTCTGTCCCAGATTTTCGCTTGGCCGACTTCATGGGACTGAAAAATTACCTGGGTGGGCTAAATTGGGATGTCCTGACTATGGGTCAGGTAGGTGATCTTGGTTGCCAGTATGTCGTTTTTCAGAGCATAGTTCTAGCTGCCCAGACAACTTTTGTTCCGAGTAAGGAAATAAGATCTAACAAAAATGATCCCAAATGGATGAACAATAGATTAAAACATCTCATTGGTCAAAAGAGAGGCATATATAGGCGTATCAAAAGAGGGGATGGGCAGTTAAGGAATCAATATATTCAATTAAAGAGAGAAAGAAAGGAATAAGAAAAGCAAAAAGGGATTATGAGGCTAAGGTCGCAAGGGATTCAAAGACTAACCCAAAAGGGTTCTTTCAGGTATACAGAAGTAAGATTAGGGACAAGATTGGCCCACTTAAGAGTAACTCTGGCCAGATCATTGACAGTGATAATGATATGTGTGAAATTCTAAATACCTACTTCCTCTCAGTTTTCACCCAGGAAAATACTAGCAATATTCCTGAAATAGTAGATTATGTAGAACAGGATGATGATAAACTATGTACGATTGCCGTAACTAGTGACATGGTCCTCAGACAAATAGAGAAACTAAAACCTAACAAATCCCCAGGTCCTGATGAACTGTTTGCAAGGGTGTTAAAGGAATGTAAAGAGGAACTTATCATACCTTTGGCTAATCTTTTTAACATATCACTACAAAATGGCATAGTGCCTGATAAGTGAAAAATGGCAAATGTAATACCTATTTACAAGGCAGGTGACAGGTCCTTGGCTTCAAACTATAGACCAATAAGCCTTACCTCCATAGTGGGAAAATTTATGGAGTCAATAATTGCCGAAGTAATTAGTAGCCATCTTGACAGGCACAGATTGATTAATAAATCTCAACACGGTTTTACAAAGGGGCGTTCCTGTCTTACGAATTTACTAACTTTTTTCACTTAGGTGTTTGAGGAGGTAGATCATGGTAATGAATATGATATTGTGTACATGGATTTCAGTAAGGCTTTCGATAGAGTTCCACATCAGAGGCTATTGAGGAAACTTAAGGCACACGGAATAGGAGGAGAAATTTTTTCCTGGGTAGAGGCATGGCTGACAAATAGACAGCAGAGAGTTTGCATAAATGGGGAGAAATCAGAATGGGGGCATGTCACAAGCGGTGTTCCTCAGGGGTCAGTGTTGGGCCCGTTGTTGTTCACAATTTACATAAACGACATAGATGAGGGAATAAATAGCGACATAAGCTAATTTGCTGATGACACCAAAATGGGCCGTCCAATTCACTCTAATGAGGACACTAAAGCACTCCTGGATGATTTGAATAGACTGATGCAGTGGTCGGAGAAGTGGCAGATGCAGTTTAATATTGACAAATGCATAGTTCTAAATGTTGGACAGTTAAGTAACCATGCCACTGTGAAGGCTTACTCAGCCCTGTAACAACTTCAGACAGTATTACCAAGGCTGGCTCCTCAGGAAAATTAATGAATAGAAGAACAAAAACTGACAAACATAAAACCTTTATTATTTAGAAAATATAAAATATAAAACACTTAAATATGAAATATTAATCCTACCTTAAAGAAAATGAAAAATGAAAAGTATAAATGATATCTGAATTCAACGCTAATATACATATATATATATATATATATATATATATATATATATATATATATATATATGCAACAGTTAGGTATCTTTATTTCGAAACGTTTCGCCTACACAGTAGGCTTCTTCAGTCGAGTACAGAAAAGTTGATAGAAGCAGAAGATACTTGAAGACGATGTAATCAGTCCATCACCCTTAAAGTTTTGAGGTGGTCAGTCCCTCAGTCTGGAGAAGAGCATTGTTCCATGGAATGAAACAATATGGAGATGAAGTGACAGGATGGAGCCTTATATAGCGCCAAGAGGTGAGACGTAGGTCACTAGAAGAGGTAAGAACTCAGATGCTGGGAGGTCAGGTCCCTCTCAAATCCAGCCGTTATCACTAGTAGAGGTTGTCGAAGTTGATTGCAGGTCTGTACCAAGATACCCTTGTGTTGCAGTGTCTGACAGATTGAACATTAAAATGGTATAAAATACCGACAGGTTGTTAGGTAAGACACATATGCAACAGTTAGGTATCTAAAGATACCTAACTGTTGCATATGTGTCTTACCTAACAACCTGTCGGTATTTTATACCATTTTAATGTTCATATATATATATATATATATATAAAACTTGGGTGTCTGGTGTTGGTGACACTGTGTGTTGTTGAAATCGTAGCCGTTGCCGATGATGGGGGGGAGGTCGCAGGTGTTGATGACAACCCACCGGCTCGTTCTTCACAGATTTTCTAGCCGTCAATAATCCGTCCAGATGACAGGAAAGCAGGTTTTTTCCCACTGCAATGATGAGGGGTTATATCCTGCTACTTGCATACACAAACAGGTAAGTGGATCAGAAATTGGGATGCCTCAGAACGTTAGTCCCTCTCCTTCAATTTCTACTCGTTGATTAGCAGGTGACCCTCTCTGTCCTTTCAAGCTGTAAAGAGAGACAGATTACCCACTGCTTAAGAAATCACTCTCCATGATAAGTACAATACCTAAAAGATGTGGTGATTATTAAAACATTTTAACCTATCAAGACTGAAAGAACTAAGTTAATTATTGGTCAAAAGTGAAGCTTTCAACCAATAAATCCACTAAAATATGATCAGGCGTGTACTTACAGTTGTGTTGGGAGCTGTGAGTCGGGTGATTTACTGTTTGACCGGAGCCCCACACGTCACCTTTCGGGGGGGGGGGGAAGGGAGGTGAAGGGATAGCTAGACTGACCTTACCTTAACAAGCAGCCGGCAATCAAACTATCACTTTCGGGGAGGGGGAAAAGGGGAGGGGGGAATAGCGGGAGCTGGACTTACCCTACCTTAACAAGTAGCTGGCAATGAAACTATTGTTACTATATACTCCCTCGCTACTCCTATCTATTGAACTTTTCCCTCACACTCCCCCATACCAAGACATAGTCAAGGAGTATAAGAAGAATAGGCGAGGAAAAAGTTCCAACATGTGGAAGTCGCGTAAGGCAACAAATCTTCTACTGACTGTCACGACTTAACCAGTCAGAGAAATAATTGGATGAACCATTGATATACACAATATGGAACTTAAAAGCCTGGAGTGCCAATGTCCACCTCAAGAGGCGACTGTTGGTTCCCTTAAAAGTTTCTAGATATATCAAAGGTTTGTGGTCCGTTTCTAAAATGAATTCTTTTCCCAGCAAATAAAATTTAAGTTTGGAGATACCCCACACAAGGGCCAAACATTCCTTTTCTATGGTGGAGTATCTCGTTTCTGCGGGAAGGAGTTTCCGGCTTAGGAAGCATACAGGGAAGGGAGTGCCATCATGGTATTGTAGTAACACCACACCTAAGCCAGTATTGGAGGCATCAGTTCTTAAACAAAATGTTTTATTAATATCTGGAATCTTAAGTATAGGGTCTTTCGAAAAGATACTTTTAATCTCGTTAAACTTTTCCCGAGCTACGTCGGAAAGTTCAAGAGGTTCCTTCACAGACTTTTTAAGGAAGTCAGATAAGATGCCTGTAAGATCAGTAAGGTTTGGGATAAATCGTGCATTAAAATTTACAGAACCAAGATAGCTACGCATGAGCTTCTTGGTTTTGTGGAATTTAAATTCTAATAAAGCTTTGATCTTACTGGGGAGAGGCTGCAGAGAGTTATTAGAAAGTATCAGTCCAAAATATCTAATCTTGTTATACCCAAGGAAGCATTTCTTCGGCTTGGCAGTTGGGCCATGTGAGCGTAACCTACGTAAAACTGATAATGTTTGGATGCTCGCCCCACGTGGATGTCATTACATAAATGTTATCAAAATAAACTGAAACATTTGGCATATTACCCAAGACCTTTCTCATCAGTCTCACGTAGGTAGCACAGGCAGTTACCAAACCGAAGGGCATAGTTCTATACTGCATCAGTCCTTGGCGTGTAGGAAAAGCAGTGTACTGCTTAGAAGAAGGATCTAACATTACTTGATGATATGCCTGTGCAATATCAATCTCTGAAAAGAAGGAAGAGTCATAAAATTTGTGTAGATCGCTATCTATTAAGGGCATAGGCTCAGCATCCCACCGAGTGATAGCATTAAGGCCTCTGAAGTCAATAGCAAGTCTATATGAATTATCCTCCTTCTTAACCATGACTACTGGTGAGCAATATGCAGATACTGAAGGTTCAATGATCTTTAGTTTTAATAATTTGTCTACCTCTCGGTCAAATGCATCCCTAAGGTGAACTGGAACTGGGTATAATTTTCGTTTGATAGGATTGTCTGTCACTAAGTCAATCTTATGGACTACCGTAGAGGTAACACCTGGAATATCAGTAAAGACGTCTGAAAAGTTACTCACACATTGAAGTAGTTCATGTCTCTTATGGTCATCCAAAGATTCATTAATATTAATGTTGGTTGCGTCCGAGTGGTCAAGAGTCACCAAGTCATGTAGTTCTTCATCATAGTCTAAGTTAGAGGTGTCACTTACGCACACCTTACATTCTTCAGTTGTTTTATCAAGTTCGTGTGGAAAAACTAAGTCAAAGTTATTAAGGCAGTTAACCGAATTTCTTCAGTAATATTTCTTAAGGATGTTGATATGATAAAGCTTAGGTTTCCCCTTGACTTCTATGAGGTAGTCAACTTTCCCACAAATTTTTAATACTTTATATGGACCTTTCCATGCTACTAATAATTTATTTGACTTGATAGGCAAAAGTACCAGAACTTCATCTCCTACTTTAAAACTTGTCCTCTGACTTTTGGAATCAAAATAGGTTTTGTAGTGGTCCATTGACAAGCTTAAGTTTTTCGAAACTATGTCAGAGGTCTCCTCAAGTTTGGATCTAAGGTCAAGGAGAAACTGGTAAGAAGACTGAACCTCAGCATTTACCTCCTCATTAGTCCATAAGTCATGAAGGATGGACAATGGGCCTCTGGCCTGTCTACCATAGAGAAGTTCAAAAGGTGAAAACCCCAAAGAGTCACTGGGAACTTCCCTCGTGGCAAACAAAAAACTGTGAATTGTGTCCCACGGTCAGACAAAATTTCTCTAGGGATGCCCAATCTGGAGAAGATGGACAAAAGGGCTTCAGCCACCTCTGTAGTAGTTATGGTCTTTAAGGGAACGGCTTCAGGGAAACTCGAAGCATAATCAACTAATGTTAATATATATGTCCCCCAGATGAAAGTGGAGATAAAGGACCAACAATGTCAATAGCTACTCTTTCAAAGGGTACCGTAAAGACTGGCATTTTGACCATAGGTACTCGCCTGGTACCTCGGGAGGATGACAGTTGGCAAACTTTACACGATCTACAATAAGTAGTGACATCTGAGGACATTTTTGGCCAAAAATAGGTTTCCCTAATTTTATTTAAGGTTTTACGATGCGAGAAATGTCCGGCCACTGGCAGGTCATGAGCCATTTTAAGAACAGTCTCTCTGCATTGACTTGGAACAACTAAGATGGAATAGTCTATCTCATCTGAATTTAATTTGAACACTGACTTGAATACTTTATATATTCAAATTTTTATGAAAAGTTTTTCCTTTGGATAACTTGATTTTGTTTAGTGGCATTATGGCAATTCTGAAGAGAAGGGCAATTACCTTGTAAATTGACAAAGGAGTCCTTCGATATATCTAAAGGCTTAAAGTCAGGGAAAATCAAAGGATGGATAGTAGGAGAAGCCTGGGCTTTGGTCTGAGCCCTAGTCAAGACATTTATGGTATCGGAGGTGATATCTTCACTTTCATCTAACAAGTGAACCGGTGATCCTACTACCTCGCTTTCGAGAGTAGCATCACTGGTTTTTAATCCCACATGAATCTCGCGAGACATTGTCTCATCTGAACTTTCGAGGGGCTTCTCTGACTCTACAGGAAGAGGATCTGAAAAGCTTATGTCCACCTTTGGTGATGAAAGGTCAACCTCAGAAGGAAGAATGGCACCTTTTATATTACCTATTAGTACGGAGCAAGAAGTGATGGGAGCTAGTACGGCTTCAGACCAACCTGTGAACCATTTAGACCTAATGTAACAACGGATGGTAGGAAAAGTGTCCGTACGGCCCAAGTAGTCTGAAAGTATAGCAGAGGAATGAGTTTCTTTAAGGTTAGGGAACAGCTTATCAGAAATGACTATACATGTGCATCCAGTGTCTCGTAAAATGGTAGATACATTAAGTCCATTAACTGCTCCTGAACAGAAGGGTGCTTGGTCATTACAGTCTTTAAAACATCTTCCAACTTTTTGGACCTTCTTAGAAGGACAATCTGGACATTTATGTCCCTTAACACCACACAAATGACAAACAGGAATAAAAGAAGTCATTTTACTTTCCACTAGAGGTTTTGATTTCTTTAGGTCTGATGAACCCTTGCCCTTAGGGTTCAATCCCTTTAGGTCTTTATAGGAATTGTGAGCCTCAGCATACAGGTCAGCAGCCTCAGCAACTTCCTCAGCTTTAATCAGGTTACGTTCTCTGATGAATGTTCGTATCTGGTGAGGAAGAGCTGTCAGGAACTCGTCAGCAACCATGAAGGGGAAAAGGGGAGGGGGGAATAGCGGGAGCTGGACTTATTCTACCTTAACAAGTAGCCGGCAATGAAACTATTGTTACTATATACTCCCTTGCTACTCCTATCTATTGAAATTTTCCCTCATAGCCACATATAAACTAAATAATGTAGATCTTAATACTACTGATTGCGAAAAGGATTAGGAGTTCTGGTTAGCAGTAATCTAAAACCAAAACAACAGTGCATTAGTGTTCGCAATAAAGCTAACAGAATTCTTGGCTTCATAACTAGAAGTATAAATAATAGAAGTCCTCAGGTTGTTCTTCAACTCTATATATCCTTGGTTAGGCCTCATTTAGACTATGCTGCTCAGTTCTGGTCACCGTATTACAGAATGGATATAAATGCTCTGGAAAACGTACAGAGGAGGATGACAAAGATGATCCCATGTATCAGAAGTCTTCCCTATGAGGATAGACTGAGGGCCCTGAATCGGCACTCTCTCGAAAGGCGTAGAATTAGGGAGGATATGTTCGAGGTGTATAAATGGAAAACAAGAATAAATAAAGGGGATGTAAATAGCGTGCTGAAAATTTCCAGCCAAGACAGGACTCACAGCAATGGTTTCAAGTTGGAAAAATTCAGATTTAGGAAGGATATAGGAAAGCACTGGTTTGGTAATAGAGTTGTGGATGAGTGGAACAAACTCCCGAGTACAGGTATTCAGGCTAAAACGTTGTGTAGTTTTAAAAATAGGTTAGATAAATACATGAGTGGGTGTGGGTGGGTGTGAGTTGGGCCTGACTAGCTTGTGCTGCTGGGTCTGGTGCAGTGCTCCATCCTTGAGTTTAGGTGACCAGACTGGGTGGGTCATTGGGCTAATCCGGGGGGAGGGGTCATTGGTCTTATCGAAGGGGGGGGGGACATGGACCTGCTCCGCATGGGTCAGTAGGCCTGTTGCAGTGTTCCTTCTTATGTTCGTCTTAACTGTAATGCTACATTCACTAGTGACTGTGCAATTACTAACTGGTGTACTCTTCTGCTAGGAGTACCCAGATCGGCTACGCGATATGGTTATTCTTGGTTCATAACAAAGTCTCTGATAGGTGGTGGTGGTTTCACAGAAAGATTTCGATCTTCTTGCAGAAGGAATCGAATTACACCAGGCCATAAATGATCTATTCTTTGAGCATTCTTTACTTCCTCAGCAGTGAATGGAGGATCTGCAACTACTGTACTAATGTATTGGGACAAAGCATCTGCGACTACATTTGATTTGCCAGGTAGGTGTCCGAAGGCGGAATCGAACTCTTGGACAGTCAAGGACCATCTGGCTCATCTTCCAGTTGCTTGTTTATTCTGGAATAAAGGAATCAGTGGAGCATGATCTGTCAAGACATGAACAGGATACTGGTATATAATGTCTCGGAAGTGACCATACTATTGCTAAGGCTTCTTGTTCAGTTACTGTATAATTTTGTTCAGCCTTTGTAAGGACACGACTAGCAAATGCAACTGTGTTGTACTTACTATCGGTCTTCTGAGCTAGGACGGCACCTATGCCAATGGAACTAATGTCCATTGTTGGATAGAAAGGTTTTGAAAAATATGGGAATTTCAAAATAGGAGCAAAAGTTACCTTTGAGAGTTAGGAATGATCTTTCTTGATGGAGGGTCCAAACAAAAGGAGCATCTTTCTTAAGCAACTCAGAGGAGCTGCTATAGAAGAAAAATGGTAATGAAAGATCTGTAAACACCTGCTAAGCCCACAAAGGATCTTACGGCATCAGTAGTTTTGGGAGATGGAAAATTTTGTACATCAGTTACTTTACTTTGGTCAGTCATAATCCCTCTAGGAATGACTACGTGACCAAGAAACTTGATTTCTGATTTGAAAAATTGACATTTGGACAGTTTGATCTTCAAATTGGCTTCTTCAAGCTTACCAAGTACCAAATAAAGTCTTTTAAGGTTTGTCTCCATGTCTTTTGACGTGACGATAACGTCATCTAGGTACACCACGAGTTCGTTACACTATGAGGCCTCCAAATATGTTCGTCATGAGCCTCGAAAATGTGATAGGTGATGAACGTAAATTGAAAGCCATTCTGAGGAAATGAAATTGACTTGGAGTGGAAAATGCGGTTAGCTCTTGACTGTCCTTGTGAAGAGGGACTTGCCAAAACCCTTGTAACAAGTCTAAGGTCGAAAATACTTTATCTTCGATATTGCGTAAAAGATCACCAAGTACAGGAAATGGGAAACGATCTGGTATCGTTTTAGCATTCAACTTCCTAAAGTCAATCATCGGGCGCCAAGTACCGTCCTTCTTCGGTACTAGCATCAAGGGCGCATTCCAGGGTGAACTGCTACATGCAATGACACCATCATCAAGCATCTTATTGACTAAGTCTTCTGTGACAGCAACTTGCGAATGAGGCATTTTGTACGCAGGTACACAGGTCTAGTTCCAGGTTCAAGTGGAATACGATGGGACAGTAGGTTCGTTAAACCCATTTTCTCACCTGTTGAACGTTTGTTCAACAGCTGTAACAGACTCGTAATTTTGTCTGGAAAATCAGTAGGGGCTAAATCTTTCTCCTCTGGTGTAATAGATGGAGTAGATGGACTCTCCCTGGTTGAAACAGCACCGACCCACAGGTCTGATGACAACTCATCCTCTACCCGAAGACGATAAAGATAGCGAACAAGGTCAGTGATGGTGGTCTTCGCTCTGAGGCGGACACACACTGACCAGAGGTGTTTGCATGGAAGGAGTGGATCTTGTTATCTCGGGTGAACATTGACAACCGGTGTAAAGAAACATGCCTAATGTTTCTACCCTCGCTGGGAATCGAACGCAGACCCTCGCCGTGTGAAACGAGAGCTCCAGCGATGAGGCCACGGGACACCTGGAGAGTACAAACATCCTCTCAGAAGATGAGCTTGCAAACACGAAAATCCTGTACAAAGTTTAACACAGGCAAAGTGCCAAGCACAAGGAATGAGAATACAGAATGGAGAAAATATCTGTGGGAAATTATAGCAGGAAAACCATCACCAAAAGATGACAAAAATGCACCGAGAAACACGTGTGATACAGAGGCAAACCTTGAAACACCTGTCATATATTATGGAACAGAGATGCGATAAAGAATAGAAAAAAAAACAATACCATGTGACTAATTAATGGTCCAAGTCGGACCGAAACGTCATTAGATTCATTGTAAGTGCAGGTTGTGTAAAGTACACAACAGTATACAACAATGGTATGTAGTACCGACACGATAACGTATTAAGTCACGTGGGAAAAACTTGGGTAACTTTATTTAAAGACGTCTCGCCTTCAACACTAAGGTTTTGAAACTGGCTTTTAATCTGGACTGATTGCCTCATCTTCCACTGTATTGTGTGTGTATAGAACACCCCCCCCACCCCAAAAAAAAAAGATGCAGCCCAGAATTATACCCACTGTGTGAAGATAATGGTCGTCACTACAGAAAGAAACTGATCAAAGGATGTGTGTGTAGTGCTGCAAGTCTTATGGACTGATTGCCTCATCTTTTCCTGTCTTCGTATATCTTTCTATTGGACTGAGAAAGCCACTGGTTAGCGAAACATCTTCAAATAAGGATATCCAGATGTTGCATATATGTCTAATTACGCAACAGTATACAAGATGGATTACACTACATATAAACAAATAATGGTAGCAGTAATCTGGTGTCCATGAACTGGCAGATCAATTAGAAAAAAATATATAAACCTGTCAAAAAATGACACTGCTAGAGTTAAGACATCAGAGTTAACAAGACTGTCAACAATAAGACTTTATTTGGTCATTGTGTCCCAAGCTGGAAGCGATGACAGTTATTTACTTCACTTTCTGAGACAGCTTGCTCAACACGCTGGTCCCATCTTACGTACATTCTCCAGTACATTTGCGATCCTTCCATATTATTATAACCAAAGAAAGCGCTAAACCGACAAGGGTCATACAACGCTGCAGGGCAGAAAATTGTGCTGGGGCTATAACAGCTAGGTGGAGAGGGTATCAAAGGTGAGGGGAGAAAAGGGCTGGAAGGGACGCTAAGGGTTGTGTGTCAAAGTTAGTATAGTAAGCTGTTGCTGACAAAAACTCAAAAAGTGACTAAGTTAAAGCCTCACCTCACTACAGTATTTAAGCCACGTCTACGGCCCTCTGCTGTAAATTCTACAAGATTGATGGACTGAACATATTGACTCCAGGCTGAGGGACTGATTACCTCAAACTCCTCCTCTCCTTACGCCTTTCTACTTTGTATTGGACCGATGAAGCCACTGTGTGGCGAAACGTTTCCTGAATAAAGATTCCCATATGTTGCATAAGTATCTCAATCTTCAAGTTAAAGGCAGGTCCGTCTGCAAGAAGGGAAGACAAGGTATGAGTGGTAGGGCGGCGGCGGCGCTGAAGGCAAATCCTGGGAGCTCGCTGGTAAACCTGGCAATCTTCAAGAAAGTGAAGAACCGAAATAGGGACCCGATAAACCTCAGACAGGAATAGGGTGTGGTTCCATGAGGTACCCATGGTAAGGCGAGTATAGCCAATGCGGAGACGGGATAGCGCAGTCTCCGGAGTACAGCAACGGTGGTAAGATGGCCACAAACCTAAAAGCGGTTTTATAAAGTGCAATTTCTTATGGTGCATGTCCGACCATCGTTGTTGCCAACGGCCGCTAAGACGGGCAGAGATGACTGGAAAATCTCTGAACGGAATACCTCTACAGGAAACAGGAAGATCATGCACAGTTGACCGTGTAGCAGCATCCGCTTGTTCACTGCCCTGCACATCAACGTGTCTAGGGACCCAACATAAAACGACGTCTTTGTTTTTGCTAGCCACACGGCGCAACCATAGTTGAATACGAAGGACTAATGGATGAGGAGAATCAAATTGTTTAATGGCTTGTAAAGCACTGTGGGAATCTGAAATGATCACAAGCGTCGAAGGAGACATATATGTAATACGGAGAAGCACTATGAGGATGGCATACAACTCGGCAGTAAAAATACTAGCCGAGTCTAACAAATGACCTCGGACAACATCGTCAGGGAACACCACAGTGAACCCAACACCGTTAGGAGATTTAGAATCATCTGTATAAACAGCAACGGCATGAGTATGCGACCGGAAATGATCAAGAAAAAGAGAGCGAGAAGCAGTCGTAGGCAGGACAGCTTTGGCGCACGGCAGTCGGGGAGAAGAGACACGAACTGTCGGAACCTCCCAAGGGGGAAAGGAAAAGGCAGACGCTAAATGAATATACAAGGGAGGCAACTGGAGAGAAGACCGGAGTGAGTGAAGACGAAGAGAAAACGGTCGGATTAAGCAGGGGCGCCGAACAAATAATGGATTTTTACTAAGGTCTGAGACCATGTTATACATAGACGAAACACGAAGGTCATGAGAGTGTACAAAGTAACGAAGGCAATGAGCATCACGACGATCAGGTAAGGAAGGAACACTCGCCTCAGCATAGAGGCTGGTCCTTCCATAGCTTTGACGACATATTTGAGGTACTCAGTCCCAATGGCGTGTGTAAAATAGCTTAAATTTCCGAAGACATTATGTCCCTTAACATTATTATGAGAGCGTCAGGTATCATCTGGTCAGGTAACGTTTAATATCTTTATTATGCACCCCATACCCATCCTGTGGACGGTAGTCAAAAAGATTACAGAGGTACATAATGGGTCCAAGGACTGAGTCCCAAAGTTTTGATAGCTGAACAAGTTACAAAGGTAATGAACCATTCACACGTCTACACTCGATCACAATTGCAATTAATTATTAATGCAGTTATTAGCTTTATTTACAGTGAGCAAAGTCAGGGTATTTTTCCAGAATGATTTGTGATATATCACTGTGGATCAAAAACTTTGACATCTCTTGAACATTCCTGAATAAGTTGTCTCTGAATTCATTAATTTTATCACATCCCAGTACATAAAGACGCAAGGTCCATTTGGCAAAGTTTACATTTCGTTTGGTCTACATCTTGTGGTGGTGATTTAACCTGCCAAAAATACTTGTAACCCAGCCGGAGTCGGGCGGTAGTGACATCCAAGAGTCGGTTTATTTTGTTGGATGCACCATAGACATGTGGCTCCTCCTGCATGATAGAATGATGATAGATGGACTGACTGGTGTCAATCTTTATCTGTTTTAAATCAATAAAGTTCAGTTGAAGTTCTTTTCGTATTATTGTTCTCAAACTACTAAGTGACAACCCAAGAGTGTAATCTACTCTCTCTTTGAGAGAGTAGATTATCATGTATCTCAAGACCGACGTAGGCTGTGTATCGTTTCCTTGTGGCAGCATAGCCTCGCCCGTGTGTAGGATCTGTCTGCTGGGTCACCCAACGTCCAGACCACTGGAGGACCTGTCCAGTATGGTAATATGCTGCCTTCTGTTGCAATAGCTGAGCCATAGTTGAAATACTGGAGTCACTCCCAATCTTGACATTCAGTATATATGTTTTATTGTTTTGTAAATCACAGATGACCAGTTCTTGTATACGCATCCCTTCCCTTAACATGACTCAAGAAATCGTAATGACACGATTGCAAATAAACCATACCCCCGGCCGGGATTGAACCCGCGGTCATAGAGTCTCAAAACTCCAGCCCGTCGCGTTAGCCACTAGACCAGCTAGCCACAATAAGATTCATCCAACTAGGTATATTTCTACACCATAGGAAAGTTAGCACAGGCACCTCTGTGACCACAAATGCAAGTTTTTACAGACGAATCTCCAGCTAGCGTGGCCGTGACGAACTCAAGTCCCTTCACTGAAGGGACTTGAGCTAGAGTTCGTCACGGCCACGCTAGCTGGAGATTCGTCTGTAAAAACTTGCATTTGTGGTCACAGAGGTGCCTGTGCTAACCTTCCTATGGTGTAGAAATATACCTAGTTGGATGAATCTTATTGTGGCTAGCTGGTCTAGTGGCTAACGCGACGGGCTGGAGTTTTGAGACTCTATGACCGCGGGTTCAATCCCGGCCGGGGGTATGGTTCATCCCTTCCCTTGTTGGTATAGTTGACTTTTACCACAACACGCTTTCTTCTTTGGCAGTCAGTGGCGATAACATCAACGATGTTATCAGGCCTTCTAATGTGCTGTCCGTGTAAATCTCGGTCAAACTTGCAAGGCATGTCCAAGTGTCTCATTTTGTCCGCGTCCTTCACAATTGATGCTGCGAACTCCTCCACTCCTTGTTCTACGTGTCTTTGCAGGCATTTGGTTAACTAAATTATCAGAGCATCGATATGATCATGAAGCTCGTACCGCTAGTCATCCATCAATGTACTTGCGGCAATAACACTTTCCTTTAGGCCTGCACCATCAAGGAAGGACACCAAGGTTCTCTGTCATTGTCTATCGGGTTTCTAAACAATTTATTTACATGTCCTCTTGTTTCCTGGTGCGAGCAATGTGACTCTTCCCAGCTGCCTTAATCACCTTTTAGGTGTCCCGTAGCTCGATTGCTAGAGCACTCAACTCACACACTCAGGTCCGTGGTTCGGTCCACAGTACGGGTGGAAACATTAGGACGCGTTGCCTTAGGACACCTGCTGTCCATATTCACAAATCAGTAAAATAGGTACGTGGGTGTTAGTCGACTGGTGTGGGTCGCATCCTGGTCACAAAATTGATCTAATTTGCCCGAAATGCTCTGCATAACATGTGGCTTTCTATACAGTAGTATGTCATCGGCGTCAGCTAGGCCTGTATCCCTTGTACGTGTACTTGTAGAAATAGATTATATTATTATTATTATTATTATTATTATTATTATTATTATTATTATTGCTGTGTTTGGATGTTATGTCAAAGCTTGAATCAACATGTCCTGTTCCCCGTGAAACTCCACCAGTATATTTCTTCGAAATATTGGCACTCTTGTTGATAAACACAGGCATGGCACTCCACCCCCGGCAGATGGGGTATGAAATACAACCACTGGGAAATCCTTCACAAACTTTAACCATTTCCTCACCATTTCTCGAACAAGTCTATCATACTCAGATTATTGTGTGTATTATGGCAGGACTCACATTCTTATTCAATATAAGATATCAAGACAACGAGAGATACCACGCTCGCCATGTATAAGATTATACAAGTTTGTCTAACTTAGTAAAGTAACTTGCATTTAACCTAACAAAGTTAAACTAGAGTCAGTTTGAAGAATAAAAGTTACAACACAAGTAGCTACAACTCTCAGAAAAACTGGTACTTGGGAGTGGAAACTTATGACGAGGTTTCAGTCCGTCCTGGACCATTGTTAAGTCATAAATAAAAGAAAAGGCACAGAAGGCTGGAAGACAAGCCAGGAGGAAAAGTACTGGAACAGTGGTCCCGGCAAGGAGGCGGAAGGGGGGAGGGTGGCGGTGGTGGTGGTGGTGGCGGTGGGGGGGGTGGCGGCGGGGGTGGTGGTGGTGGTGGGGTTGGTGGCGGTGATGGTGGTGGCGGTGGTGGCGGCGGTGGTGGCGGTGGTGGTGGCGGCGGTGGTGGCGGTGGTGGTGGCGGCGGTGGTGGTGGTGGGGGTGGCGGCGGTGGTGGTGGTGGTGGTGGTGGCGGCGGCGGCGGTGGTGGTGGTGGTGGTGGTGGTGGCGGCGGTGGCGGTGGTGGTGGCGACGGTGGCGGTGGTGGTGGCGGTGGCGGTGGTGGTGGTGGTGGTGGTGGTGGTGGTGGTGGTGGTGGCGGTGGCAGTGGTGGTGGTGGTGGCTGTGGCAGTGGTGGTGGTGGTGGCAGTGGTGGTGGTGGCTGTGGTAGTGGTGGTGGTGGCGGTGGTGGTGGTGGCGGTGGCAGTGGTGGTGGTGGTGGTGGTGGCTGTAGCAGTGGTGGTGGTGGTGGTGGAGCAGCAGCAGCAACAATGGTCGTGGTAGTATTAGCAGCAACAGTGGTAGTAGCAGCAATGGTGGTATAGTAATGGCAGTGGCGGTGATGGTAGTAGCAACAGCAACAGTCAAATCATACCACGGGCGGGGACAGAACCCGCGATCACTCACAAAACTCCTGGAGACAGAAACGTTGCCACAGTAAAATGCCGCATTAGTTGCACTTATGTTATTTTAGTTAGAATACCTAACAGAACACAGAGAGGCAGGTATATAGAAACACTCAAGAGTAAGTTTCCTCCTAGAAAAGTTGTTTACATTATTATTCTTATATTAATGAGGAGCACTATCCCATCGGGGTCATACAGTACCTCGGCGAGTGCAAGGAGCACTATCCCATCGGGGTCATACAGTACCTCGGCGAGTGCAAGGAGCACTATCCCATCGGGGTCATACAGTACCTCGGCGAGTGCAAGGAGCACTATCCCATCGGGGTCATACAGTACCTCGGCGAGTGCAAGGAGCACTATCCCATCGGGGTCATACAGTACCTCGGCGAGTGCAAGGAGCACTATCCCATCGGGGTCATACAGTACCTCGGCGAGTGCAAGGAGCACTATCCCATCGGGGTCATACAGTGCCTCGGCGAGTGCAAGGAGCACTAACCCATCGGGGTCATACAGTACCTCGGCGAGTGCAAGGAGCACTATCCCATCGGGGTCATACAGTACCTCGGCGAGTGCAAGGAGCACTATCCCATCGGGGTCATACAGTACCTCGGCGAGTGCAAGGAGCACTAACCCATCGGGGTCATACAGTGCCTCGGCGAGTGCAAGGAGCACTATCCCATCGGGGTCATACAGTGCCTCGGCGAGTGCAAGGAGCACTATCCCATCGGGGTCATACAGTGCCTCGGCGAGTGCAAGGAGCACTATCCCATCGGGGTCATACAGTGCCTCGGCGAGTGCAAGGAGCACTATCCCATCGGGGTCATACAGTGCCTCGGCGAGCGCAAGGAGCACTATCCCATCGGGGTCATACAGTGCCTCGGCGAGTGCAAGGTATTCAGGCTTCATTCAAAGAATAGAAGCATTAGTCCACTTTCTTAGATCAAGAGCCCTACATCAACATTAAGAAACCTCTGAGGGGAGAGAGTTGTTTACAAGAGCAGGTTGGACAGGACAGTGTCTGTGAAGGCTGAGAGAAGGGCCAACAGCTTTAGCCGAGGACCAGGACAAAAAAACAAAATACTGTTAGTCTTACGAAATCGTAATAATACGACTTTAAAACAAACCAGGGTACGGGTGGAGTCAGGAACTATGGCAAGCGATTGGTAAAACTCCATGTCAGTACGTAAGCCAATGGGTCAGCTGGCTACAATAAGATACATCCAACTAGGTATATTTATACACCAAAAGGTTAATATTGGCCACCACTGTGACCACATATTCAAGCTTTCAGAGATAAATCTCCCGCCAGCGTGGTCACGCTGTTATTATCGGCGAGGTAAATACTTTTGTAAGCTACTAGGTGTGACAAGAAGGTATCTGCCACGATGGTGAAGGTGATCCAGGATCATCGCCCCTGCGACCCGCTCTCACGCCAGGTACAGGAAAAGGAAGAATAAAAAAAAAAAGGCACAGATGATGGAAGTGTAAACTGAGAGAAGTTAGTAATGATCAACCTGTGTGTGTGTGTGTGTGTGTGTGTGTGTGTGTGTGTGTGTGTGTGTGTGTGTGTGTGTGTGTGTGTCTGTGTGTGTCTGTGTGTGTGTGTGTGTGTCTGTGTGTGTGTCTGTGTGTGTGTCTGTGTGTGTGTCTGTGTGTGTGTCTGTGTGTGTGTGTGTCTGTGTGTGTGTCTGTGTGTGTGTGTGTGTGTGTGTGTGTGTGTGTGTGTGTGTGTGTGTGTGGTTGCAGAGGTCGAGTCATAGTTCCTGGCCCCGCCTCTTCACTGGTCGCTACTAAGTCACTCCCTGCACCATGAGTTTTATCATACCTCTGCTTAAAGCTATGAATGGAACCTGCCTCCACTACATCGCTTCCCGAACTATTCCACTTCCTGACTACTCAATGACTGAAGAAATACTTCCTAACATTCCTGTGATTCATCTGAGTCTTCAGTTTCCAACTGTGTCCCCTTGTTGCTGTGTCCCATCTCTGGAACATTCTGTCTCTGTCCACCTTGTCAATTTCTCTCAGTATTTTATATGTCGTTATCATGTCCCCCGCATCTCTCCTGTCCTCCAGTGTCGTCAGAGCGATTTCCCTTAACCTCTCCTAGTAGGACATACCCAATAGTGTAAATGTGTCATGTTTTTGCAGAGCTGGGAGCAATGATAAGGCTTCGGAGGCTTCTTACTTTATTTGCAAGATAGTGGGTACACAGGCAGTGTGTTTGTGACCATGGCCCGGGAGGGCCATGCCCGCAAGGGAGAGAGGAGTAAACCTGTTGGCTCGGTGAAGTGAGCTGCCAGAGTGAGAGGCAGGTCTGGGTATACTGAAGTGGCATAGACCTACAGGTGGCAGCACGAGCATGGTGCAAAATATGAACTCAGCAGGCAGACAGCATAGGCTGTCTACATTTGCTCAGCCACGCACCACCATGTTGGTCCCTTACCATGACTGGCTGTAAAAAAAAAAAAACTGGGTCTCTCTCTCGCATTATATATATATACAGTGGTCCCTCGCTTTTCGTAGTTCTCGGCAATCGTAAATTTCGCCAATCCTAGGGGTATTTTCGTATAAACATGGACTCGCTTTTCATAGGTTGACTCGCGAATAGTAGTTCGTCCAGGACGCTTACGCACGGTGTGAGCAGGGGAGGCCTCCCTACCCAGCCAGTCTGGCATTGTTTACCAGTGAGTGAAGGTCCCCTCAAGTGCTCCTACGAAATATTTCATAATATTCCACTCATTTTAGTGCTTGCAAGTACTAAATAAGCTACCATGGCTCCAAAGAAAGCTCCTAGTGCCAAGCCTGTGGTAAAGAAGGTGAGAAATATGTGCAGTGACAAAGTCTTGTACCATTTTAGGGAACTCTAGCTCAAGTCCCTTCACTGAAGGGACTTGAGCTAGAGTTCGTCACGGCCACGCTAGCTGGAGATTCGTCTGTAAAAACTTGCATTTGTGGTCACAGAGGTGCCTGTGCTAACTTTCCTATGGTGTAGAAATATACCTAGTTGGATGAATCTTATTGTGGCTAGCTGGTCTAGTGGCTAACGCGACGGGCTGGAGTTTTGAGACTCTATGACCGCGGGTTCAATCCCGGCCGGGGGTATGGTTTATTTGCAATCGTGTCATTACGATTTCTTGAGTCATGTTAAGGGAAGGGATGCGTATACAAGAACTGGTCATCTGTGATTTACAAAAGAATAAAACATATATACTGAATGTCAAGATTGGGAGTGACTCCAGTATTTCAACTATGGCTCAGCTATTGCAACAGAAGGCAGCATATTACCATACTGGACAGGTCCTCCAGTGGTCTGGACGTTGGGTGACCCAGCAGACAGATCCTACACACGGGCGAGGCTATGCTGCCACAAGGGAACGATACACAGCCTACGTCGGTCTTGAGATACATGATAATCTACTCTCTCAAAGAGAGAGTAGATTACACTCTTGGGTTGTCACTTAGTAGTTTGAGAACAATAATACGAAAAGAACTTCAACTGAACTTTATTGATTTAAAACAGATAAAGATTGACACCAGTCAGTCCATCTATCATCATTCTATCATGCAGGAGGAGCCACATGTCTATGGTGCATCCAACAAAATAAACCGACTCTTGGATGTCACTACCGCCCGACTCCGGCTGGGTTACAAGTATTTTTGGCAGGTTAAATCACCACCACAAGATGTAGACCAAACGAAATGTAAACTTTGCCAAATGGACCTTGCGTCTTTATGTACTGGGATGTGATAAAATTAATGAATTCAGAGACGACTTATTCAGGAATGTTCAAGAGATGTCAAAGTTTTTGATCCACAGTGATATATCACAAATCATTCTGGAAAAATACCCTGACTTTGCTCACTGTAAATAAAGCTAATAACTGCATTAATAATTAATTGCAATTGTGATCGAGTGTAGACGTGTGAATGGTTCGTTACCTTTGTAACTTGTTCAGCTATCAAAACTTTGGGACTCAGTCCTTGGACCCATTATGTACCTCTGTAATCTTTTTGACTACCGTCCACAGGATGGGTATGGGGTGCATAATAAAGATATTAAACGTTACCTGACCAGATGATACCTGACGCTCTCATAATAATGTTAAGGGACATAATGTCTTCGGAAATTTAAGCTATTTTACACACGCCATTGGGACTGAGTACCTCAAATATGTCGTCAAAGCTATGGAAGGACCAGCCTCTATGCTGAGGCGAGTGTTCCTTCCTTACCTGATCGTCGTGATGCTCATTGCCTTCGTTACTTTGTACACTCTCATGACCTTCGTGTTTCGTCTATGTATAACATGGTCTCAGACCTTAGTAAAAATCCATTATTTGTTCGGCGCCCCTGCTTAATCCGACCGTTTTCTCTTCGTCTTCACTCACTCCGGTCTTCTCTCCAGTTGCCTCCCTTGTATATTCATTTAGCGTCTGCCTTTTCCTTTCCCCCTTGGGAGGTTCCGACAGTTCGTGTCTCTTCTCCCCGACTGCCGTGCGCCAAAGCTGTCCTGCCTACGACTGCTTCTCGCTCTCTTTTTCTTGATCATTTCCGGTCGCATACTCATGCCGTTGCTGTTTATACAGATGATTCTAAATCTCCTAACGGTGTTGGGTTCACTGTGGTGTTCCCTGACGATGTTGTCCGAGGTCATTTGTTAGACTCGGCTAGTATTTTTACTGCCGAGTTGTATGCCATCCTCATAGTGCTTCTCCGTATTACATATATGTCTCCTTCGACGCTTGTGATCATTTCAGATTCTCACAGTGCTTTACAAGCCATTAAACAATTTGATTCTCCTCATCCATTAGTCCTTCGTATTCAACTATGGTTGCGCCGTGTGGCTAGCAAAAACAAAGACGTCGTTTTATGTTGGGTCCCTAGACACGTTGATGTGCAGGGCAGTGAACAAGCGGATGCTGCTACACGGTCAACTGTGCATGATCTTCCTGTTTCCTGTAGAGGTATTCCGTTCAGAGATTTTCCAGTCATCTCTGCCCGTCTTAGCGGCCGTTGGCAACAACGATGGTCGGACATGCACCATAAGAAATTGCACTTTATAAAACCGCTTTTAGGTTTGTGGCCATCTTACCACCGTTGCTGTACTCCGGAGACTGCGCTATCCCGTCTCCGCATTGGCTATACTCGCCTTACCATGGGTATCTCATGGAACCACACCCTATTCCTGTCTGTGAGGTTTATCGGGTCCCTATTTCGGTTCTTCACATTCTTGAAGATTGCCAGGTTTACCAGCGAGCTCCCAGGATTTGCCTTCAGCGCCGCCGCCGCCCTACCACTCATACCTTGTCTTCCCTTCTTGCAGACGGGCCTGCCTTTAACTTGAAGATTGAGATACTTATGCAACATATGGGAATCTTTATTCAGGAAACGTTTCGCCACACAGTGGCTTCATCGGTCCAATACAAAGTAGAAAGGCGTAAGGAGAGGAGGAGTTTGAGGTAATCAGTCCCTCAGCCTGGAGTCAATATGTTCAGTCCATCAATCTTGTAGAATTTACAGCAGAGGGCCATAGACGTGGCTTAAATACTGTAGTGAGGTGAGGCTTTAACTTAGTCACTTTTTGAGTTTTTGTCAGCAACAGCTTACTATACTAACTTTGACACACAACCCTTAGCGTCCCTTCCAGCCCTTTTCTCCCCTCACCTTTGATACCCTCTCCACCTAGCTGTTATAGCCCCAGCACAATTTTCTGCCCTGCAGCGTTGTATGACCCTTGTCGGTTTAGCGCTTTCTTTGGTTATAATAATATGGAAGGATCGCAAATGTACTGGAGAATGTACGTAAGATGGGACCAGCGTGTTGAGCAAGCTGTCTCAGAAAGTGAAGTAAATAACTGTCATCGCTTCCAGCTTGGGACACAATGACCAAATAAAGTCTTATTGTTGACAGTCTTGTTAACTCTGATGTCTTAACTCTAGCAGTGTCATTTTTTGACAGGTTTATATATTTTTTTCTAATTGATCTGCCAGTTCATGGACACCAGATTACTGCTACCATTACTTGTTTATATGTAGTGTAATCCATCTTGTATATACTGTTGCGTAATTAGACATATATGCAACATCTGGATATCCTTATTTGAAGATGTTTCGCTAACCAGTGGCTTTCTCAGTCCAATAGAAAGATATACGAAGACAGGAAAAGATGAGGCAATCAGTCCATAAGACTTGCAGCACTACACACACATCCTTTGATCAGTTTCTTTCTGTAGTGACGACCATTATCTTCACACACTGGGTATAATTCTGGGCTGCATTTTTTTTTTTTTTTTGTGGGGGGGGTGTTCTATACACACACAATACAGTGGAAGATGAGGCAATCAGTCCAGATTAGAAGCCGGTTTCAAAACCTTAGTGTTGAAGGCGAGACGTCTTTAAATAAAGTTACCCAAGTTTTTCCCACGTGACTTAATACGTTATCGTGTCGGTACTACATACCATTGTTGTATACTGTTGTGTACTTTACACAACCTGCACTTACAATGAATCTAATGACGTTTCGGTCCGACTTGGACCATTAATTAGTCACATGGTATTGTTTTTTTTCTATTCTTTATCGCATCTCTGTTCCATAATATATGACAGGTGTTTCAAGGTTCGCCTCTGTATCACACGTGTTTCTCGGTGCATTTTTGTCATCTTTTGGTGATGGTTTTCCTGCTATAATTTCCCACAGATATTTTCTCCATTCTGTATTCTCATTCCTTGTGCTTGGCACTTTGCCTGTGTTAAACTTTGTACAGGATTTTCGTGTTTGCAAGCTCATCTTCTGAGAGGATGTTTGTACTCTCCAGGTGTCCCGTGGCCTCATCGCTGGAGCTCTCGTTTCACACGGCGAGGGTCTGCGTTCGATTCCCAGCGAGGGTAGAAACATTAGGCATGTTTCTTTACACCGGTTGTCAATGTTCACCCATCAGTAAAATGGGTACCTGGGAGTTAGTCGACTTTTGTGGGTCTCATCCTGGGACAAAAACCTAATTTGCCCGAAATGCTCAGCACAACAAGGGGCTTTCTATATAGTAGTATGTCATTGATGTCAGCTAGGACTGTATACCTTGTACATGTACTTGTAGTAAATAAAGATATTATTATTATTATTATTATTATTATTATTATTATTATTATTATTATGTTTTCCACTTCTCTCTCAACGTATTACAGAGGTTCGACACTTGAATGTGAGATCGGCCTAGAATTTAAAGCATATTCCATATCACTTTTTTTTTTTATATTCCAAAATTGCATCTGCAGTTTTATGTTTCTCTGTCAAGTATACCTTCTTGTAATGTTGCAAACAGTATCCTGTATGGATAATGTGGTTTTTCTGAACCTTCCTTACGGACCCTGGCTGATGAATTTGCTGGCCCTTTGATCAGTTTCTTTCTGTGGTGACGACAGTTATCTTTACACAGTGGGTATCATTTGGTCTCCATATTACTTTTTTTTTTTTTTTTTTTTTTTTTTGGGGGGGGGGGGGGGTGTTCTTTACACAGTGGGTATTACTCTGGGTTGCAGCCGAAGGGATTGTTTCTGGTTCTGTCTACACCGTGGTTATCACTCTGGGCTCCACCTGAAGGGATTATATTGGACACGATAACACTTCTGGTATCTCATGACAATATAAATTATCTTCGTTCATTTGATAATTTTGTAAACTTTTCTCCTGAAATTCATTGTTCTTATTTAATTATATTTTAATGAAAGAAGGGAAGGTAGACAAGGAATGGTAGAGAACATTGTGGTGCTGATACCTCTTCTCTAGGGAAAGTGATTTTTAACATTAAGGAGAAGACAACCACCTCTGCCATGTTCATGCTCTGCTAGCTTGAAACTCTGATATACTACCTATATTTACAACAGAATGGGGTGTGCACAAAGTATTAAATTACCTTCGATAGTTGGCAATGTATCGACAATCGTCATAAATATGTGAGGCGATTGTGTGTTTGAAAGAGAAGATACACAAGGAAGACTAGACTTTCTGTTGTATAAAGGGCAAAAAAGAGCGTTTAAGATTTATTAGGGAATAATTCTGTTGAGTATACCAGACATAATTTTTTGTAAGATTGATAGGAGACGAACCATAGTTGCAAAAAAAAAAATAGGTATTTAGAAAATAACAGAGATGCGTGAGTCAAGTGTTTGCGTTTATGAATTTAAGTTAGCAGTATGTAGGGATGCAGCTGGTTGCTGCACTTGCAAATATAATTGGGAAGTGATGACAGGTGCTGTAAATGTTTGAAATAAGTTTTAAGTTGTTAAAAGATATAAAGAGATTTTATAAGGAGAGGGAGTCTGGGGTAAAGCTGTGTAGTAAAGAAGAATGTTGCCAGTAACATTAGTTCTTAGGAGGTGTAATGTTGCTGCTGTGGTTTAATGTAGTTACAAACTGGATTGTAAAACAAATGACTGCTAATGTTGGGGGAGGTGTCTTAAGAGATTATGAATCTGATAATAAGTTAGAACTGTCACAGGTGCTGTTTGCTGCTGATGTTAATGGGAGAGTTGTTGCAGGAGTTGAGAAAGCTGTGTAAAATAAGGAGGATTCAAGAGTGGAAGGAGAGTTGAAGCCAGTGGTGTATTAGGGTACTTGGGTCGGCGGTATCAGCAGATCGGTCTGTACAAGATGTTATATGCAAAACAACCACGGAGAGAGTTGAATGATAGCTCTAGGCCTTTCGTGTTGCAATCAACACATCTTCAGGAGCTTGTAATGTTGAAGAAATGAGTAGGAAGTCCAGGCAGATTCGTTCAAAGGAACGATTATGTATAGCTATAGTCTTTCCCTTGAACGAATCTACCTGGACATCCTAATTATTTCTGCAACATTGCAAGCTCCTGAAGATGTGTTGATTGCTACACGAAAAGCCTAAAGCTATCATTAAATTCCCCTCGTGGTTGTTTTGCATCCTGTATCGCTTATTCCCGAATATTGCACAACATGATATATATATATATATATATATATATATATATATATATATATATATATATATATATATATATATATAATGTGTCGTACCGAATAGGCAGAATTTGCGATCTTGGCTTAATAGCAACGCTCATCTTGCCATATAGGACAAGCGAAGATTTGTGTATGCAATAATTTCACCAAAATCATTCTGAACCTAACGAAAAAAATATATTTCACTGTGTTTGTTTAGTATTAAATTATTTTAAACAAATCTAAAATATATTTAGTTGGGTTAGGCTAAAATAAATTGTTCTTGTTATAATAAGGTTAGGTAAGTTTTCTAAGATTCTTCTGGTGCAAAATTAAAAATTTTTACTAATTAACATTAACGAAAAAAATATATATTTAAGCGTATAGGAGAAAATTTTAGAAAGGACTTAATTTTAAATGAGTTCTTGCTAATTGACCAGTTTTACATATTCGGCACTATATATATATATATATATATATATATATATATATATATATATATATATATATATATATATATATATATATATATATATATATATCCATGGGGAAGTGGAACAGAATTCTGCCTCTGTAAGCAATGCATGTTCAGTTATTTAATCGATTTCATTAACTCTGCTCAGTATACAAATTACATATATATGACAGCATGGATCCTGCAGATTTTGGAAAGACTGGAAAGTATGTCCACATAAACGTCAGCAGGGCATCAAAACCCAGTATTAGCAAAGTGAAAAAGTTGGTCCCCAATTACGCAGTGCTGGCACCGTTACTGTTTCTCATCCTGGTAGATTTAGATTTTGCCACCGAAGTGGCTAGTTTATTGTGTACCCCATATCCATCCTGTGGACGGTAGCGCAAGAGCATATGGATACACAAAAGGCCAAGGAACTAGGCCCCAAAAGGGTTACAGGTGTACATTTGGATTTATATGTACAGTTCACTTATCTGTTACAAGCAAATTTAGGAAATTTGCTTAGTATATCTGGTATCTTATTTTCATTAATAAGATATCTTGACATGTCACATAGGTTATTATACTATCTCTGTATTCCTCAATAAGTGGACAATTAAGCACATAGTGTTCAAGACAGTGACCATATGCCTGATCACATAATTTGCATTTAGTTTGATCATCATCTTGTGTGTCTCCCAAACTGCCAGAAGTACTTGTAACCAAGCCTAAGTCTGGCCACTACAACATCAGTCAGTCTGTTCACATTGCACGTTGCTGCATGAACATACTTATCTACGTTCATATTATCATAGTGGGTTATAGATCTACTCAGACTTCTAAATGCATTCCTATAACATTCATTTTCATTATTTACTTCTCTCCTAATATTATTCATAATGGTAGACACAGATATACCAAAGTTATATTCTACATTCTTCTTCTGGGTACTCTTCTTGGCTAACATATCAACTTTATCATGAAGGAGTAATCCAGTGTGTAATGGGATCCATAGCAATTGTACATTAATTCCTTCTTCCCCGGTAACAGAGGCAGATGTAAACACTACATGTTCGTATCATCCATTGCGGACAACAGGAAAGTAGTCACCTCAGTAGAGGACACAAAAATGGCATATCAACACATTTTCAGTGGGCAAAATAAAATAACATTATCAATGGCGATGAATTCGGGCTGTTTAAGATACAGAAAGAATAATGGAGTGAAAATGAGCACAGGCTACAAAACGCAGACAGACCTTCTCATAAAACAATGGATAATATATAACGTCAGATGTCCTGTCCTTTACAGAACAAGATGAGCTACTGTAGCGAAGACTTTCAAATCAAGGACAATCAAGTCACTCATGGTACTATTCAAATAAACTTGTTTCTTAACTTCACAGCTCCTTTCAAGACAGGAGATATAACAGAGCCGGGATGTACACAAATGTTTACTGCCCTCATAGAGATAAATGTTTACATTACTAGGAATGTACTCCTGAAACTTACATCTAGACTACTGGAAACGCGCCAGGAACTTGAAATATAGCATTCAACCTACATCTAAACTACTGGGAATGTCATTTTTTTTATTTTTACTTTGTATACTTACGACGATTTGTCAGCATGCGCTATTTAGGTTAGATTAGGTCATCCATGCTGGAGCAAATTCATAAACATCAAGATCAAATCTAGATCACTTTTCTTTATACATTGTGTAATTTTTTTTATAAAGTACTCTATGATTGATCCTCCCACAGAATACTTAACCTGTGGATCAGCCTCTTAACGTTGTTTAAGACAAACTAAAATACGTCAAGAAATTGTGGACTGAAGACAGTGCCACAATACAGTCTTATGGATGTTCTTGTTGAGGGAAGACTGATTAACTTCCTGCCATCAACACGACCGCGTAGTGTGGCGCTTGTAAACTGAATGCTGAGTCCATCACTGTGTGCACATGTGTACAGTTTTGGGGGAAAAAAATACGGTCGAAAAAAGTACACGCCAAGTTGATGTCGCCAAAGCAATTGTGCATCACTTTGATGGTGTTTCCCTCAAATTCAAATTCAATTCAAATTCAAATTCAAACTTTATTCTCTATAAGTATTACAATGCTGAGTTTACAGAATTTGGTTATTGTGTGGTTTACATGTAGTAAAATAATAATTACAGAGTGTACCACTAGAACGCCTAGCATGGCTAGGCATTTCGGGCAGACTTATATTAAATCTTAGGTTTAAAATGTTACAGAATTATGAGATAAGTTGGTATTATGGCTAAGTGACTAAATACTAGTTGTGAGTTTAGCAATGTGAATGCTTTTGTTTTGGCACTATACATAGTTTCAGTATTGGAGTATCACAGGCCAACTTTTGACTAGTTAAGATTCATTATTTTGAGATTGAGATTGATATTTCTGTTTATGGTCAAATGGGTGAGTGAGTGTAAGTGTGAACCACCAGGTGGTATTCGTATTATTAGTTGACAGGGTGTATCAGGGAGATAAGATGTTTTCTGATGGTAGTTTTGAAGGTGATGAATGTGTCTGCAGTTTTGGAATTTTCAGGTAGGGTGTTCCAGATTTTAGGGCCTTTGACATACATTGAATTTTTGTAAAGGTTTAGTCGGACACGGGGAATGTCATAGAGATGTTTGTGTCTGGTGTTGTGCCTGTGGGTTCTGTCACAACTATCAAGAAAGCGTTTTAGGTCAAGGTTAATATTGGAATTTAAGGTCCTGTAGATGTAGATTGCACAGTAGTAAGTGTGGATGTACTGAACAGGGAGTAAGTTTAGAACTATGAAGAGTGGGGGGGGCGTGTTGCCAGGGATGGGATTTAGTGATTATTCTTACTGCGGCTTTTTGTTGGGTTATTATTGGCTTTAGGTGTGTTGCTGCAGTTGAACCCCAAGCACAGATAGCATAGGTGAGGTATGGATATATAAGTGAATGGTATAGTGTGAGAAGGGCAGTTTGCGGCACGTAGTATCGTATCTTGGAGAGGATCCCAACCGTTTTGGATACTTTTTTGGTTATGTGTTGGATATGGGTGCTGAAGTTCAGGTTGTTGTCGAGGTATAGGCCTAGGAATTTGCCCTCATTATGCCTGGTAATTAGAGTGTTGTCGATCTTAATGTTAATTTGCGCATCTCCTGCTCTGCTACCAAACATAATGTAGTAGGTTTTGTCAACGTTAAGCGTAAGTTTATTGGCTGTCATCCAAGTCGATATTTTGATCAGCTCCTCATTAACAATGGTGTTGAGGGTTGCAAGATTAGGGTGAGAGATGACATAAGTCGTGTCGTCAGCAAAGAGAATGGGGTTCAGGTGTCGAGATACGTTTGGAAGATCATTGATGTATATGAGGAAGAGCAGGGGACCAAGGACACTTCCCTGCGGAACTCCAGTATCAAGTGGCTGTGTTGTTGATGCTGTGTCTTTAATGGTGACATACTGATACCTATTAGTAAGGTAAGATTTGAAATATGCAAGCGCATGGCCTCTTATACCATAATGGTCAAGTTTGTGGAGTAGGATGCCGTGGTCTACTGTGTCAAAAGCTTTTCTTAGGTCAATAAAAATTCCTAGTGGATATTCCTTATTTTCCAATGCTGTGTAAAGCAGATCTAGCATTTTTATAATTGCATCGTTAGTGCTTTTATTTTTCCTGAATCCAAATTGGCAGGGGTTGAGTATATTTTGTGCTGTTATAAATGAATATAGTCTCCTGTGCACGAGTTTCTCAAAGATTTTGGATAGCAATGGTAAGTTTGATATTGGCCTATAGTTGTTTAAATCTGTAGGGTCACCACCTTTATGTATTGGTGTAACCCTTGCCGTCTTGAGTAGTTTCGGGAAGGTGCTAGCTTCTAGTGACTTGTTAAAAAGCAATGAGATAGTATGCGAGAGGTCATGGGCCGCTCTCTTGTACAATAATGGTGGGACATGAGACAGATTCCCTGAGTTATTTTTAAGTGACTTTATAATCTCGGTGACTTCCGTGGGCTCAGTTGGAGCAAGATAGAAGGAATTTGGGAAATTCCCATCTAGGTAGTCCCCGGCATGGGCATTGGTATGTGGGATTTTATTGGCGAGATTAGAACCTATGGTTGAGAAGAAGTCGTTTATCTTGTTAGCTGTGTCAGTGGGTTGCAGTGGTGTTTCATTAGGTTTAGTTAGGACAATATTCTTGTTTTTTTTCAGTTTGTGGGTCCCTAGAATCTGAGAGAGTGTTTTCCAGGTCTTTTTTATATCTCCTCTTGTGTCAGTGAATCTACTGGAGTAGTATAGTTGTTTGGCTTTCTTTATTACTTTGGTGAGGACTGATGAATAGTGTTTAAGAATATCTTTGTGTATTAAGCCCTGTCTATATTGCTTTTCATATTGGTGTTTCTTATCAATGGATTTCAGAATGGTGCTGGTTAGCCATGGGCAACCAAGCCGTTTGTTTGTGATCTGTTTCGTTTTTATAGGACAATGTTTGTTGTATAGTCTAAGTAGTTTGTTAAGAAAAATGTCTGTCCAGTCGTCAATACCATTGGCCTTGGAGAATTCTGTAGGCCAGTCAACAGTCTCTAGGTCAGCTGTGAACTTCCTTATTGAGGCCTCATCATGGAGTCTAAATGAGACTTTGTTGTATTCAAGTGGTGGTTTACTAATGTTTGTCAAGAGGAAGGTAGGGTAGTGGTCTGTAGTGCTATCTGTGATTATCCCTGATTTAAGGGGGGCTAGTATATTGGTCCATATGTGGTCTATTATGGTTGCACTTGTTTCAGTGAGCCTGGTTGGTTTAGTTATTGTTGGTATGAGAAGTGTGTTGTTCATATTGTTGATGAAATCAGTTACAGGCTGATCATCTAGTAGGCCAAGGTTGATGTTGAAGTCTCCAGCTAAGAGAAGGTGGTGCTTATTCATTTGTCTGTTTGTTATTAGTGCCTTTAATTTCTCACTGAAGTTTGGGATGTTAATGTGGGGTATCCGGTAAATGGCACCGATTGTTATAGGCGTCTTAAGGTTTTTTACAGTAAAATTAGCAAAAATGTATTCTCCATATTCATCACTAAAGCAATTGGTGCTGATACAAGATCATTGGTTAGAGTAATAAATTGCAATACCACCCCCAACTTGGTATGGTCTGCAGTTGTGGATTGCTGTGTATCCTGGTAGAGGGTAGATATCTATTGTGTCCTGCTTAAGCCAGGTCTCAGTAAGAATAATGCAGGAGAAGGGTGTCTTTAGTGATTCAAGGAGTGCCAGGAGGTCATCATAGTGTTTGCTTAAGGACCTGATGTTGTAGTTAAGTACTGATAGACTTTTAGCATTGTTTAGGATAGTGCTGGCTTGTGATGCTGTGTAATAAAGGCAGTTACTTTCCAATAGGTTTTGATTGTGTGTCAGATTATGGAGGTTTAGATCAGGGTCAACGTGATCAATCATCTTCTAGGTTTAAATTATGGTTATTTATATCCTGAGTTGTGTGCTGAGTTTTAGTACTGATATCTGTAGTGGTAGGAAGTTTGGACAAGTATATAGCTGTAGCATTTTGGTCATGTAGAGTATAGTCACTACTACACATAATGAAGTTGGTGTTGTCTATGTGTTGTGCTGGAATGAGCTAAAGTACAACTAGGTATAAACTAATAATATAAAAAAAAAAAAATAGCACAAGACTCTCACTTGTAATTGCACTAAGGTCTAATGTAATGACTTTGGTATAGTCTATGTATTGACCTAGAGTGAGCAATAGTTCAACTAGGTTTAATCTAATAATGTAGAAATACAAATTAAAAATAGCACCAGACTCTCACTAGTAATTACACTATGGTCTAATATAATGACTTTGGTATTGACTATGTATTGAGCTAGAATGAGCTATAGTACAACTGAGTTTAATCTAATAATATAAAAAAGGCACAAGACTCTCAGTTGTAATTGCACTAAGGTGTTATATAAGTTGTTTACAAGAATTAGAGTATAACTAGATTTAAATTGACAAGATAAAATATACAAGTTAAGGTAGCAAAAGAATAAAAAGAGTAAAAAAAAATATATATATATGAGGTAGTTGGTACTAGTTAGCAAAAGATAGTTAAGGGCCTTGAACAATAATATAATTGAAATATACACTAATTGCACACACAATATAGTCACTAAGATATGAAAACAATCTTAGAGTAGGAATTATAATATAAACTTATAATATAAAAATACAAATTGAAATGGTACTTGCAATTGCACTAGAGTCTGGTATAGGTTGTTGACAAGATCAAGAGTATAACTAGATTTAAATTGACAAAATAAAATTCACAATTAAAGTACCAAAAGAATAATAGTAAAAAATAACAAGGGTAATGTCTTGGTTATAATATGATAGTAAGATGGTAGACAGGTACACAGGTACACAGGTACACAGGTACACAGGTACACAGGTACACAGGTACACAGGTACACAGGTACACAGGTACACAGGTACACAGGTACACAGGTACACAGATACACAGGTACACAGGTACACAGGTACACAGGTACACAGGTACACAGGTACACAGGTACACAGGTACACAGGTACACAGGTACACAGGTACACAGATACACAGGTACACAGGTACACAGGTACACAGGTACACAGATACACAGATACACAGGTACACAGGTACACAGGTACACAGGTACACAGGTACACAGGTACACAGGTACGCTGGTACAAAGGATAATATAAAGGTTGGAGTTGAATATACAAACTTGAAAATTTGGCAACAAAATGTTATGGGAAGTATAAAATAATGTTTAATGTACAAAAGTAAAATTGACTGGTAGTAAATATGGTGTTTAATAAAATTTTAGTAAGTAATAATGATTACAAAAAAAGTGAAAAAGTAATGTTTATTTCATTCAATATTGCACTGGTAGTTATACTTGAGGTTATTTGGCAGTACAAGGTAATTAAGAGTACTCTAAGATAGTAAATGTGGTATTAAAACAGGTAAAGGTAATTAGACAAGTAATGGTTATTAAATGTCAAAAATGTTGAGAGTAAATTGAAATTATAGGAAAAATGGTAATTATTAATTTTAGTAAGTAATGTCAATTGATAGTATTTAAAAAAATATGAGGTAATAATATGGACAGAGAAAGTATCAATTCAGCTAATGTTTAAGCAAACAATAGTAAATAAGAAAATTACATAAGGTGACTTATGCTTACTAGTAAAATCACAAAATGAGGTAGTTGATTATTTAATTACTAAGAGATTGTACAATGAAATTTGAACAATAATGGAGCAAAACATTCACTACACTACGTAGGCTTTTAGGTTGGACATTGTTTAGTTATTCTCTGTAAGATTAGTATCCCTGAGAAATCGTGATAGATCATTCTCGTTCGTGATTGTGTACAGTTGACCTACATTTGTTTTCCTAACTAGAATTTTCCCATCCCGTGTGAAGCATTGGTGTATTGTGTCATTATTCTCCCGCTTAAGTTTTCTGACTCTATACAGGAGGTTCTGACGTTTTTTGGTAAGACACTCGTTTATGTATACCTCTTTCTTTACTTTAATAGATGCAATAATTAAGTCTTTTTTCCTGTCATGTGAGTGGAATCTAAGCATAACACTTTTTCTACTATGGGATCCTAGTAACCTGGCTTCTTTTATTTCTGACTCTGGTACAATAACACTTGTTTGGTCCTTTATGATCTGCAGAGTAATTTCTTTACTGTTTGTTTGGTTCATATCACTGGGAAAAAGTGGACTGTTAACTATTACTGCGTCCGATAGTTTATCTTGTTCAGTTTTATCTTCTTGGAGAGCAAAGTAGTCACTGAACTGGTTATCTAAGTTGTTCTTCCATTCTTTTACTGCTTCTTCAACCTTTGTATTAAGAGATATTATTTGTTGGGTATGGCTATCTATGACTGTCTGGATGGTCTTGTCACAGTTAGTCATTCCTGGTGTTGATAACTTTTGTTCAAGACTGAGGATTTTGTTCTCGAGTTGTGTCATCCTGGTGTCTTGTTTTGTTAGCGTCTCTCGAAGGTTCATATTTTCAATAACTAAGTTGGAGATGCATGTCTTTAGGGTATCTGGATCGTTGGTCATACCTGAGAGACTACTTGGTAGGTTGAATCCGGGGAAGAGAGGGGAGGATGGGCTGGTGGCAGCCATGTTTGTTGTTATTGTTGTGGTGTCGCCTTGAGTGGTGGTGAGTGGGGTGGTTGCTGGGCCGGCGTCCTCCTGACTACACTTGTTGAATAGTTGATTTTTCGGTGTTTTCTTGCTGGCCTTGGTGCTGTTTCCTCTTAGATTGCGCCTCATAATACTACAGGAATTGTTGTAGTTAAGAAGAAGTTGTAGTTATACAAAGTTTAGGGTTACGTTGTTCGGCTGGCAGCGGGTGTTGCTTTCGGTTTGTGGGCAGTCTTCCTTTGATCTCTATTATTTTCGATTTGTAGGTTTCACTGTTGGTAATCTTTGGTCATTCTGGGTGCTACGTTGGGTAGTGCAGTTTTGCTTGTAACTAGGTCATCATAGGAGCATTGGTAGCTCTGATAGTTGGAGAAAAGTACGGAGCTTGGAGGTCGCTGCTGCCGCTGCCGCTGCCGACCAGATACTGTCAGTAGTGTCACTGATTACTTGTTTACGTTAATATACTTAGATAATTCCAGCTATGTTATAGATAGGCTCCCTGGCTAGTTGTGACGTCACGAGCCACTCGCATGTCAGCTGCTAGCCAGAGGCATCCCTCTCAGTTCCCGGCTAGGCATAGACTCGGCAAGGCAGTCCCTGGGCTTTTCCCCTCAAGACTCAATATAAGCTTTCTAGTACATTCTAAGTGTGTATTCTTTCACCTATATCTCCTTGGAACCCACCACGACAATACCTTTTGACAAGCTCAGTCTCATAGAACCATAGCTTGTATGGACCTTCTGGCCCATACTAAGGCAAGTTCTCAAAACCAACCATTCCCACAAACCTAACTGTTTGGTTTCCATAAGGGTCACTCATAATCCTCCTAGGCACACTGCCACTTGAAGATTTTCTATCAGAAGGACACTTAGGGTTCAAGTGAATCCAGTAGAGCGATAGACAGTCGAGCATCACACTAAGGGTTCAGCATAAGGAAATGTGCATTGTGTGGAGGTAGGGAGGGAGGGGGTTATGACCCGGGGGATGTGGGTCGGGAGGGGGATGGAGGCGGCGAAGAGAGGTGAGGGTGGAAGAGGTGGAGGGATGTTGCGGCGGAGTTGGGGAAAAATCCCGCAGTGGGGGGAGGAGAAACTAAGAGACAGGTAAGGAGGGGAGGAGGAGGAGGAGGAGGCGGCTCAGGAAGTATCTTCCTGGCCAAGATCAGGTGTCAGGGACGAGGTGATGAGGGGTTTAAGAGTGGGGGGATTCAACCTTAAACTGACTGCTGTATTGTCTGCAAGGGAGGTGTTGCAAGCTGCCTGCAACATTGGTGGCATCTACATCAACCTTCACTTTACGAGTTTTACATCCGGTGCCGCCCGTACACACACACACACACACACACACACACACACACACAGTGGCTAGGAGCTGTGAATCGACCCCTGCAACCACAACTAGGTGAGTACATACACACACACACACACACACACACACACACACACACACACACACACACACACACACACACACACACACACACACACACACACACACACACACGAGCCGAGAAACGAGTTTTTGGATGTACCAGCTCCGAGTTGTCAACGTACCTCTGGTAATTTCATTGTCTAGCCTCGTCTAAGGTATATTACCTGTCCCATCCCTCCGCCAGGGTGCAGCCCAGCAGTCTATTAACATTCTGGTATTTGCTTACTGCTAGGTGAACAGGTGCAACCTGTTTACGGCTAGATATACAGGCGCAGCTTGGTTTCTGCTAGGTGAACAGCTGCAACAGGTGTAAAGGGGAAGTGCCAGTATTTGTCGCTCCTCCTGGGAATTGAACCTGTTTGCTTCGTATTGTGAGCCGAACGCAGTATCAGCAAGGTTGATATCAGGTGCCATTGCAAGGCACCCCGGGGGTCGATATGCTGCACCAGGCTTGCAACAGCTCCTGCTCTAGGCGCACTTGTGCAAGTTGATGTTAAGCCAGCGGCTGCCAGCTGGCGCACTGCAGTCAATACACTGTGGTGGTGGTGGTGCAGCTGCATGTCTCATGTGCGTGTCACACGTTTCCATCTCCGCCACGCTAATTCGTGTCTCCTTCACGCTACCTCCAGGCTACCTCCATGCTTCTTCTAGGCGACGTGAATGCTTGTCTATCTTGTTTCTGTGAGTGCGGTGTTATCTGGGTGTCTACCTTTAATAACTCACTGAGCTTTTTTGAGATTTCGTCCACGTTTATGTTATTCTTGTATACCAGTTGATGCTGGTACTGTCTCGTGTGTAACATCAATTTCAAAGATGAATTAGTGGAGCAGTCAACACTAGCTTTCCTAGATTTACAATTGGTAGTTTGCGGAACACCCAGACAGTCACTTACGTGGTTAAAATTTTTACCTTACATGGAAATCTTCTTGATATACCTTGTCTGTTTAAGAATTTTAAAATCAAAGTTGTATTAGAAATCTTTATACAGTAAAATCAAAACTTCTGATTAAGAATTTCCCCCAAAATGCTAATGGCTGTCTATAAGATTCCTTGTAAAAAATGCAGTAAAGTTTATGGTCAAACTGGGAAAAGTCTTGAACTAAGATTACAACAACATAAATATAGCATTAGAACCGGACAAGAATCTAATGCTTTGATAATGATATAATTCGTGTCAGAGAGTTTAACCATCCAATTGATTTTTAAAGCGCCGAGGAAGTTGTATCAAACAGGTCCATGGTTCACAGAAATGTAATGGAATTATGTTTCATAAGAAAATAATATTGATTTTAATGTGAATATTAGTTCAGGGTTATATAAATTAGATTAATTTATAATGAATAGAAATTGTGAGGAATTTAAGCTATGCCTGACAAGTCATTCATAAATTGTACTTGACACGTGACCTGACCAGATCTTCACTACACTCCCACACCCAGCGTGCTGGCTTGTGTGTCACGTTATATGTAAGGATATATCTCAGCC
>NC_091332.1:25026312-25113812 GCF_038502225.1 Cherax quadricarinatus
TCTTGCTGATCAACTTGTTGGTATTGTATATCATTAATAATACTAAAGTGAAGGTCAGTAGGCCAGGTGTCAGTGGTATGTTGCGTGTGCAAGTGATGGTTGTTAAGTCGAGTCACTGGAAGGTCAGGAAGCTGACCTTTGTATAATTTCAAACTTAGCTTGCCTGGTGGTATAATCAGTCAACATGCCGACACCAAGATGGTAGAATACGCTGTCAGAGGACACCATCTTTTCTAATAAACATCCGACAGAGTAACTGCATTTCACCAGTCACACAACAACGCTTCCAGCCCCACCTCCACACAGGGCGAGGCTGCTGACCGAGGGGCGAGGCTGCTGACCGAGGGGCGAGGCTGCTGACCGAGGGGCGAGGCTCCTGACCGAGGGGCGAGGCTCCTGACCGAGGGGCGAGGCTGCTGACCGAGGGGTGGGGCTGCTGACCGAGGGGCGAGGCTGCTGACCGAGGGGCGAGGCTGCTGACCGAGGGGCGAGGCTGCTGACCGAGGGGCGAGGCTCCTGACCGAGGGGCGAGGCTGCTGACCGAGGGGTGGGGCTGCTGACCGAGGGGCGAGGCTGCTGACCGAGGGGCGAGGCTGCTGACCGAGGGGCGAGGCTGCTGACCGAGGGGTGAGGCTGCTGACCGAGGGGCGAGGCTGCTGACCGAGGGGCGAGGCTGCTGACGGAGGGGCGAGGCTGCTGACCGAGGGGCGAGGCTGCTGACCGAGGGGCGAGGCTGCTGACCGAGGGGCGAGGCTGCTGACCGAGGGGCGAGTCTGCTGACCGAGGGGCGAGGCTGCTGACCGAGGGGCGAGTCTGCTGACCGAGGGGCGAGGCTGCTGACCGAGGGGCGAGTCTGCTGACCGAGGGGCGAGGCTGCTGACCGAGGGGCGAGGCTGCTGACCGAGGGGCGAGGCTGCTGACCGAGGGGCGAGGCTACTGACCGAGGGGTGAGGCTGCTGACCGAGGGGTGAGGCTGCTGACCGAGGGGCGAGGCTGCTGACCGAGGGGCGAGGCTGCTGACCGAGGGGTGAGGCTGCTGACCGAGGGGTGAGGCTGCTGACCGAGGGGCGAGGCTGCTGACCGAGGGTCGAGGCTGCTGACCGAGGGGTGAGGCTGCTGACCGAGGGGTGAGGCTGCTGACCGAGGGGTGAGGCTGCTGACCGAGGGGTGAGGCTGCTGACCGAGGGGTGAGGCTGCTGACCGAGGGGTGAGGCTGCTGACCGAGGGGCGAGGCTGCTGACCGAGGGGTGAGGGTGGTGAAAAGGGTGATGGGATAAAATTTAGTTTTGATTACTGTCGTCAGGTACACGGATACCTTTTACCCGGTACCTCAGTGATACCTTGCAGCGGGTACTGCAGTTCCTGACACTCAGGACCACTGTCTATTTTTTATTTTGTTTTCGGATAATCTCACAATGGCAAGTAAAGGTAACAATGTTCCCCTGTCATATTCCATCACGTAGGATGGGGATCATACAAGGTGTGGAAACCTGTCAGACAGAGATGGGGACTTCAGTAGAGCAATTAGGATATCGTCAAGTATTCCAACAAGGGTTCATCATGTAGCATATGGGAATCTTTATTCCATATGCTACATAAGTGTCTCAATCTTCAACTTGTCGGTTTTTCAAACCATTCATCACAAGGGTTCATCAGCCACGGCAGCTTCGAAGATTTCGTTCCAGCATAGCTGCAGTTACTATCACTAGGGAACTGCCATCTCTCAGAAAACCTATTTCATAAACAGGAGACGTGGAATTTTTATGAAGATTTCTCCATCATCCCATAGGAATGGGAAGAAAAATTATGCATAGAAGAAAATGGGAGATGGAGAGGAATATATATGTCATATCTAACTATATATACATTTTAATACAAGAAAAGGAATGAGGCTTTAGCAGTGTTGTTATGGATCCTCGTGCACCACTTGCTGCCTCCAGCGACTCTTGTCTCGACTGCTTAAGTGACCCGGCAACACCAGAGACGCAGGAGGAGGAGGAGGAGGCGAGGAAGAAGAGGACGGGAACTGGTAGAGGTGAGGAGGATAAAGAGGGGAGTACTTTTCACCAAATATATTTACATATATCAAAACAATTATGGCATTGAAACCTATTTCCAGATTTCTTAGGTCTTCTGACCGTTAGTGCTACACATTTGTCCCTTTCTTATTATGTAGCACCTCTGTGAGTATCACATCTGTTGTTATTCCTTAGTGTATTGTGTTTGCAATAGCTGCTAATTCAGGGTTTTCCTTTGCTTTTTTTCCTGTCACAGCTTCACTTGTGTTGATGATTTCATCTGTATTCGGGTACCACACACAGATTCTTTTATTTTTTAATGTTCTTGGGTCAAGCCGGTTTCTTCGTTTCTCAAGATATTGGCCAAAAATTTTCTGTGGAGTTTTGATACTCTCCTTTTGTTGATCCCGCCCGTCCATTCCTCTTCTGCAGTGGTTTTCAACATATTTTTCAGTGATGGCGCCATTCTCAAGTCATATACCTTATTCTGTGGCTTCCTAGTCAATTTTCTATTAGAACCACTTCCCAAGAGTATTTAGTCTTAATAATAATAATAATAATATTAATAAGACAGACGCATAAAACATACATACGAAATATAACATATAAAACCTGTTGCTATAATTAATGCACAGGTATAATTATAGATCACAGAATTAACAAAAACTAACTTGTCGTCTGTAACTTTTTAGTAAGATATTTGTACTTGGTGTGAAAATGATATTAGCTGGAATATTGGAGAGATATTCCCTCATTTCTTCTTCGAAAGATCGTAGCTTTTTCTTCTTGTTCGCTTTTATGTTTGTGAACACACAATCCCAACTCAAACAGGTAAAATGCGGAAAATTACGTGAGAATTACCAGAGTTTTTATCTCGACTTGATATTCATTCTTAATTTCTGTCCAGAATTCGTCCAGAGACACTTAATTATGTTTTAATTTCAGACTGTCATCATCACGTTTTTCACTTAATTGTTATTCTGTAAGAGTGACCTTCGACGGCCTTGATACTGATGCAATGTGTTTCTCAACCAGTCATAGTCTTTCCTACATAAGTTTGGGGATAATACTGGTTTTTTTTTCTGCAGGTGCTTTAAGATGCTTAAAAAAAAGTGGCATGATCTCTGTATTGTTTGTTACAGCAACATGTGGCAACACGTCCATGTTGCAGCAACATGTGGCAACACGTCCATGTTACTTTCCTTCACTTTGACACCCCAAATTCTTAAAGTATCTCTCAGAGCATATTTTTTTAATTGTGTCAGCGGCACCCTTGGGCGATATCATTGGCCCAACGACACCTGCTAGAAAACCACTGTTCTGTGTGTTTGTGCGGGGGTGTACTCACCAAATTGTGGTTTCAGGGGTCGATTCATAGCTCCTGGCCGCGCCTTTCCACTGTGTGTACTCACCTAATTGTAGTTGCGAGCATATAGGTGAAATCTGTTTGTCAGTTAATTTGATTGAGATCCATACTGTTTCTTTATTTTTATGTTAAACTGTATTCGTTTTAAATAAAATATAAAAAAAATTGTAGTTGCAGGGGTCGAGACTGTGTGTGTGTGTACATTGTACAAAATATGTGTGATATTTCATCCAAAACTGTAATCACCATGTAAAATGAAGCTCCAGTTCAGGTGCAAGAGCTCATTTGAACTGCCATAGCTGCTGAACTTATACTGCAGTGATTGATGATATTCTCATGACCCTACTGAAGTCTCTCAGTTTAGGGTTACACACTTTATTACCTGATGTTTGAAACCTCCTTGTGATGAAGTGTGATAGAACACATCCTGCATGATGGAGTGTGATAGAACACATCCTGCATGATGGAGTGTGATAGAACACATCCTGCATGATGGAGTGTGATAGAACACATCCTGCATGATGGAGTGTGATAGAACACATCCTACATGATGAAGTGTGATAGAACACATCCTGCATGATGGAGTGTGATAGAACACATCCTGCATGATGGAGTGTGATAGAACACATCCTGCATGATGGAGTGTGATAGAGCACATCCTACATGATGGAGTGTGATAGAACACATCCTACATGATGGAGTGTGATAGAACACATCCTACATGATGGAGTGTGATAGAACACATCCTACATGATGGAGTGTGATAGAACACATCCTACATGATGGAGTGTGATAGAACACATCCTACATGATGGAGTGTGATAGAACACATCCTACATGATGGAGTGTGATAGAACACATCCTACATGATGGAGTGTGATAGAACACATCCTACATGATGGAGTGTGATAGAACACATCCTACATGATGGAGTGTGATAGAACACATCCTACATGATGGAGTGTGATAGAACACATCCTACATGATGGAGTGTGATAGAACACATCCTACATGATGGAGTGTGATAGAACACATCCTGCATGATGGAGTGTGATAGAACACATCCTACATGATGGAGTGTGATAGAACACATCCTACATGATGGAGTGTGATAGAACACATCCTACATGATGGAGTGTGATAGAACACATCCTACATGATGGAGTGTGATAGAACACATCCTACATGATGGAGTGTGATAGAACACATCCTACATGATGGAGTGTGATAAAACACATCCTACATGATGGAGTGTGATAGAACACATCCTACATGATGGAGTGTGATAGAACACATCCTACATGGAGTGTGATAGAACACATCTTACATGATGGAGTGTGATAGAACACATCCTACATGGAGTGTGATAGAACACATCCTACATGATGGAGTGTGATAGAACACATCCTACATGATGGAGTGTGATAGAACACATCCTACATGATGGAGTGTGATAGAACACATCCTACATGATGGAGTGTGATAGAACACATCCTACATGATGGAGTGTGATAGAACACATCCTACATGATGGAGTGTGATAGAACACATCCTACATGATGGAGTGTGATAGAACACATCCTACATGATGGAGTGTGATAGAACACATCCTACATGATGGAGTGTGATAGAACACATCCTACATGATGGAGTGTGATAGAACACATCCTACATGGAGTGTGATAGAACACATCCTGCATGATGGAGTGTGATAGAACACATCCTACATGATGGAGTGTGATAGAACACATCCTACATGATGGAGTGTGATAGAACACATCCTACATGATGGAGTGTGATAGAACACATCCTACATGGAGTGTGATAGAACACATCCTACATGATGGAGTGTGATAGAACACATCCTACATGATGGAGTGTGATAGAACACATCCTACATGATGGAGTGTGATAGAACACATCCTGCATGATGGAGTGTGATAGAACACATCCTACATGATGGAGTGTGATAGAACACATCCTACATGATGGAGTGTGATAGAACACATCCTACATGATGGAGTGTGATAGAACACATCCTACATGATGGAGTGTGATAGAACACATCCTACATGATGGAGTGTGATAGAACACATCCTACATGATGGAGTGTGATAGAACACATCCTACATGATGGAGTGTGATAGAACACATCCTACATGATGGAGTGTGATAGAACACATCCTACATGGAGTGTGATAGAACACATCCTACATGATGGAGTGTGATAGAACACATCCTACATGGAGTGTGATAGAACACATCCTACATGATGGAGTGTGATAGAACACATCCTACATGATGGAGTGTGATAGAACACATCCTACATGATGGAGTGTGATAGAACACATCCTACATGATGGAGTGTGATAGAACACATCCTACATGATGGAGTGTGATAGAACACATCCTACATGATGGAGTGTGATAGAACACATCCTACATGATGGAGTGTGATAGAACACATCCTACATGATGGAGTGTGATAGAACACATCCTACATGATGGAGTGTGATAGAACACATCCTACATGGAGTGTGATAGAACACATCCTACATGATGGAGTGTGATAGAACACATCCTACATGGAGTGTGATAGAACACATCCTACATGGAGTGTGATAGAACACATCCTACATGATGGAGTGTGATAGAACACATCCTACATGGAGTGTGATAGAACACATCCTACATGATGGAGTGTGATAGAACACATCCTACATGGAGTGTGATAGAACACATCCTACATGATGGAGTGTGATAGAGCACATCCTACATGGAGTGTGATAGAACACATCCTACATGATGGAGTGTGATAGAACACATCCTACATGGAGTGTGATAGAACACATCCTACATGATGGAGTGTGATAGAACACATCCTACATGGAGTGTGATAGAACACATCCTACATGATGGAGTGTGATAGAACACATCCTACATGATGGAGTGTGATAGAACACATCCTACATGATGGAGTGTGATAGAACACATCCTACATGATGGAGTGTGATAGAACACATCCTACATGGAGTGTGATAGAACACATCCTACATGATGGAGTGTGATAGAACACATCCTACATGATGGAGTGTGATAGAACACATCCTACATGGAGTGTGATAGAACACATCCTACATGATGGAGTGTGATAGAACACATCCTACATGATGGAGTGTGATAGAACACATCCTACATGATGGAGTGTGATAGAACACATCCTACATGGAGTGTGATAGAACACATCCTACATGATGGAGTGTGATAGAACACATCCTACATGATGGAGTGTGATAGAACACATCCTACATGATGGAGTGTGATAGAACACATCCTACATGATGGAGTGTGATAGAACACATCCTACATGATGGAGTGTGATAGAACACATCCTACATGATGGAGTGTGATAGAACACATCCTACATGATGGAGTGTGATAGAACACATCCTACATGGAGTGTGATAGAACACATCCTACATGATGGAGTGTGATAGAACACATCCTACATGATGGAGTGTGATAGAACACATCCTACATGATGGAGTGTGCCGCGGAAACCGTCCAACTTGATAAAGTATAACAGGAAAACCATCTTGCGTGATGAAGTATGGCAGAAAACCACACTACTTGATAAATAATAATTATATCTATGCAAGGCATTTCGGGCAAATTAGGTTAGTTTTGTCCCAGGATGCGACCCACACCAGTACACTAACATCCAGGTACCTATTTTGCTGATAGGTGAACATGGACAGAAGGTGTCTTAAAGAAACACGTTGTAATGTTCCCACACGCACCGGGGAGCGACCCTTGGAACTGTGTGTGTGAAGTGAGTGCGCTACCAGTCGAGCTACGGGATATCACCACCACCAGAACAGCACCAATGCTCACCACTGGAATATATGTAGCCAGTACCAGTGAAAGATACTGATTTATGTTGGGTAAAAGAAAGTTAGGTTAGGTTAGGTAAGGTTCGTCAGGAAACAGGACAAATGTTTCCTGACGCGGGTCTTAGTCAGATGATGACCCGCCTTTGGAGCTTTTGGTCATCTGACCGAGGCCTTCCGCTGGCTTACCGGTCCACCCCTTTAAAAATTATGGTCATTTATAACCTATTATACATATAAAAAAAGAAAGTATTTAATGACGCAGGTGTTTGTCAAGCGATGACGCGCTAAGTGGTTAAGCAACTGCTGAAGTATTTGTTAGGTATTAATGATTACGTAACCTCTGGCTTAACTATTCACTATTCCTCTGGTTAAGCAATGAGACAAGAACATTTTCCCCCCCTCGTAACAAATATAACATAACTTCGTAACATGCAGCTTGTGATGTAAGAATAATTCTTTGTTTACAACTAAACTCAATTTTCAGAGCTTAGACGACATTTAGTTCCGCGTTGGACGTATAAATAATAGTCCGGGACTGACCAAAATTCTGGGCTAGTTGTGAACCGTTCGAACAAGGCTGTTTTGACTTATTCTTGCTAATGGTTTGTTTCAAGTAATACGTCTTAACCGTATTCAGTGGAGAGCAGTTGAATAAAATACCGACACGATGGAAATGTCTACTTTTTCTGTTACTAGGTAATGGTCTTAGTCGCACCGAAACGTCGTCACAAATTCCTTTCTCCTATGTGCGGGTTGTTTGTGTATTGTTCCCAGTCACGATATTGTGTCTTTTATTCATTATCTATTTTCGCTCAACTCTGATAGTTGTTGAAGACTTCTGAAAGGACTAAATACAATTACCAATATCTGCCAGGATTTATTTGGGTTAATATCGCAGCTGGCGTGGTAATGAGGCGTGGTGGCAGGTGTGTGTGTGTGGTGGGACACATATCTGAGCAGGTGGGTGTGTGGGGGAGGGAAGGGAGAGACGGAACACATGTGAGGGTAGCCCCAAACACGTGTGTCAGCGGTTCCCAGGTGTGGTGAGCCGGGGATGGTGTGGTAGACCAGACTCTTTATTAAAATTTGCATTTTAGTTTGGCCAACAACACAGTTTGGTGTGAAAAGTGATACTAGAATGAAAAAAGTGATTGTGTATTATAACATACGTTATGGTATGTTATTATTTACAACGACCTTAGTGGAAATAAGTCACTTTCATTTATTTTTTTTTTTTTGGGGGGGGGGGAGTTGTCCTAGTACTTACGTGTACCTGTACCAAAGTAAACTTACTTTTTTTCTCTTATAGACGATAATCTAACCAAGTAAAACCTATCCTAACCTAACCCACCCTAATCTAACCTGTCCTAACTTAACCCACCCTGATCTAACCTATCCTAACCTAACCCACCCTAATCTAACCTATCCTAATCCACCCTAATTTAACCTATCCTAACCTAACCCACCCTGATCTAACCTATCCTAACCCACCCTAATCTAATCTATCCTAACCTAACCCACCCTAATCTAACGCAGGCTTACTGAATATAAATAATGAACATCGATCAATTTGCCTAAAATCGTATGTGAGAAAGCGACTGTTGCTTTAGGAGGACGGACTGAGGAATTCATACACCAACAGTCTAGCGAGTCAAGCTTCACTTGTCACAACAGGACCCTCATAGAAGTTACATAGGATTACTGGAGTTGCGTCAACTCCCGTCCTGCAAGTACAACATCAGACGTATTGCTGTGTCAGTACTCGTTTGGGAGTGAACTCTGATACTGAATCAGACACTCTGGTTCTGATGATTAAGACACTTGTGCAACAGTTGGGTATCTTTATTGTTGAAACATTTCGCCATCTACTGGCTTCTTCAGTCCAATGCAGAGAAGATCGGTGGATGATGAGGAGGAGTTTGGGGTAATCAGTCCCTCAACCTGGAGTCGATGTGTTCAGTCCATCACTCTTGAGATAATATGAAGGATCTCTTCCTGTTAACTCTCCCCCATCTCTCAGGAAAGGCACTGGTAATTAAATCAGTGAACGGGTGGGTTTTGAACGCATGCAAGTGAGACCTAAAACTCATGCCATAGGTTCAAGTCCCACCCATTATCTGATATGTTTGTAATTGTGTTATTTCGTGAGTTACTGGTAATTACCTGGGAATAACACTCATAGCTATCTGTTGATTGTTCCTGTGATCATGGCTCTCATGGCCTGGTCTCGGACCAGACTTCTTCAGATAATTATTGTGTTTTCAGATATCAGGTTAATAGCCTTTTCAGGTGTTAAAATATCTTATCAGGTTAGTAAGCTTATCAGGAGTTACGATATTGATTCCGGTGTTGGCAGAACAGATTCTCAACTGAGACATAATCAGACTTTTTCGTGATGAAGCAACAGTCTTTTCTGTAATTATTTACCCAGGATAATCCTCTTATTCACCCAGGATAACTGATTATTTACCCAAGATAACCCTCTTAGTTACCCAAGTTAACCAACCCTCTTAGTTACCCAGGATAACATTCTGGTTATATCGGTAGTATCAGTTATCAGTGGTACGTGCCTCATACAGTAACCGTTAGTGAATCACTCACTGACCGTTAGTCACTGCTTGTGACGTCACGAGCTCCTTGAATGCCGTGCCTCTGGGCACTGGGTCAGTTCAGTTCAAAGCGGGATATAGAAAGGTCAGGCTCTGGCGCTCCCTTATTTAATACACGCTACCAAGACATCCTGCGTGTGTGTTATTACTCCAAGTCCATTATCGAACCCCTACGACAAATTGGTGTGCAGCGGTGGTCGCCTGAATTTGATATTTACGCAGATATAGAAGAATTGTTTCACGCCGGGTCATTGATTGAGTACCACGGCGCCCCTCGGTCACCAAAAAGCCACCTCTACACCCACCTGTAACCTACCAAGCCAGTTTTCTATGCCGTCTACAAAGCTTCCTGGTTAATTCGTGCTTTAATTGCTAACTTTCGAGGAGCGGATCCGAGTTTTGCAATTAAGCCGGTCTGTGGGGGAGGTCATCCAGCCTGCCTCATCAGTCATCCAACCTGCCTCATCAGTCATCCAGCCTGCCTCATCAGTCATCCAGCCTGCCTCGTCAGTCATCCAGCCTGCCTCATCAGTCATCCAGCCTGCTTCTTCATGTTGTGTGCATAGTCACCAGCATTCCAGTCGGCCAGTGTCGAGGGCTTAAGCCAGCTAAGCCAGCCGCTTCTCCAGCCAAGCCAGAAGTAAGCCAAGCAAGTTCCTCTTTAGTGGTCTCCAGTAATCACCTTGTGCTGCCAATTAAACGCTGGTCAGAGTCATTCACCAACGGTTATTGTATGAGGCTCGTACTACTGATACTACTGATAACTGATACTACTGACAGTTACACTAGCCTACAAAATTTTATTTTTGTATCCAGTTCAGAAACCAAATTGGTTGTTTTAAGTTAAGGTTCATGCGCTGGTCACGACTCTGAGCTTGTTACGTCTCTACACGTAAGACTTTTTTGCATAATTATTGTGAATGATATTTTTGTTATATAAGTTTGAAGACTCTGATGATGTATGTTACCTAACAGTCATGAGTATTATATTATGCTTAGTTATTAAGTATGTTTATAACCTGACAGTTGAAAATAACACTCACTTTGAATCAGAGAAAACACACAATCCACAAGTGATAAAACAATCTCATAAATCCACAAAAATCAAAGCCATAAATCATCTTCCATTAAATGACCAAGTACTCAGTAGACAATAATATAGTTAGCCCCATCCTCAATCCCAATTATTTTCTGTCTTTAACAGAAACTGCACGTGTTGGAACATAACTATTTTGATTTGAATGCTGCGTCCCAAGTCAGTTAGAAATACAGGTTGTTAGATGTGAGCTGAAACCTTTGTCAACCTGTGTTGTTTACCTATGATGGCACTCTTGATTATTTACCCAGGATAATACGAGTTGAACATTATGGCTTATTTCAGCTGGGATCCTACAGTACTCTGATCTATGAGGTGACCCACAGCACTCGACAGACTGCCAAGTACCTTACCTGCTGGGTGAACACTGGCAGCATGTGTAAGGAGACTTCCCTATACGTCTCGTCTAGCCCGGGGATGAAACACACCCGTTATGATCGTGAGGCGAACCCTCTATTACTGAGCCACGAGTCGCCTCCACCTAGTAATTAACGGTGAAACTAAGACGCATAGAGTAAGTCTCTTTTAACTATACTTAGCCAGGTGGGAGATATAAAATACTTGCCAGTGCCCACAGTGGGCGAAACGTAGTTAAATTAAAAGCCTACTGTCTTGGTTGTGTTTCACCGTTTGTGAGCTTTCATAATTTACTACATAAATGTTCAATCAAGAAATCGTCTTCTCTTAGCCAAGTCATCAATGACTACTTCCAGATCATCCCAAACTAACCAGTCCCTCACCACCTGCTTCAAGTGAACCAGTCCCTCACCACCTGCTTCAAGTGAACCAGTCCCTCACCACCCGCTTCAAGTGAACCAGTCCCTCACCACCTGCTTCAAGTGAACCAGTCCCTCACCACCTACTGCAAGTGAACCAGTCCCTCACCACCTGCTTCAAGTGAACCAGTCCCTCACCACCTGCTTCAAGTGAACCAATCCTTCACCACCTGCTGCAAGTGAACCATTCCCTCACCACCTGCTGCAAGTGAACCAGTCCCTCACCACCTGCTGCAAGTAAACCAGTCCCTCACCACCTGCTGCAAGTGAACCATTCCCTCACCACCTGCTGCAAGTGAACCATTCCTTCACCACATGCTGCAAGCGAACCATTCCCTCACCACATGCTGCAAGTGAACCAGTCCCTCACCACATGCTGCAAATGAACCAGTCCCTCACCACCTGCTTCAAGTGAACCAGTCCCTCACCACAAGCTGCAAGTGAACCAGTCCCTCACCACATGCTGCAAGTGAACCAGTCCCTCACCACATGCTGCAAGTGAACCAGTCCCTCACCACATGCTGCAAGTGAACCAGTCCCTCACCACATGCTGCAAGTGAACCAGTCCCTCACCACCTGCTTCAAGTGAAACAGTCCCTCACCACATGCTTCAAGTGAACCATTCCCTCACCACCTGCTTCAAGTGAACCATTCCCTCACCACCTGCTTCAAGTGAACCAGTCCCTCACCACCTGCTGCAAGTGAACCATTCCCTCACCACCTGCTGCAAGTGAACCATTCCCTCACCACCTGCTGCAAGTGAACCATTCCCTCACCACCTGCTGCAAGTGAGCCAGTCCCTCACCACATGCTGCAAGTGAACCATTCCCTCACCACCTGCTGCAAGTGAACCAGTCCCTCACCACCTGCTTCAAGTGAACCAGTCCCTCACCACCTACTGCAAGTGAACCAGTCCCTCACCACCTGCTTCAAGTGAACCAGTCCCTCACCACCTGCTTCAAGTGAACCAATCCTTCACCACCTGCTGCAAGTGAACCATTCCCTCACCATCTGCTGCAAGTGAACCAGTCCCTCACCACCTGCTGCAAGTGAACCAGTCCCTCACCACCTGCTGCAAGTGAACCATTCCCTCACCACCTGCTGCAAGTGAACCATTCCTTCACCACATGCTGCAAGCGAACCATTCCCTCACCACCTGCTGCAAGTGAACCAGTCCCTCACGACATGCTGCAAATGAACCAGTCCCTCACCACCTGCTTCAAGTGAACCAGTCCCTCACCACAAGCTGCAAGTGAACCAGTCCCTCGCCACATGCTGCAAGTGAACCAGTCCCTCACCACATGCTGCAAGTGAACCAGTCCCTCACCACATGCTGCAAGTGAACCAGTCCCTCACCACATGCTTTAAGTGAGCCAGTCCCTCACTACCTGCTGCAAGTGAACCAGTCCCTCACCACATGCTGCACGTGAACCATTCCCTCACCACATGCTCCTCTTCAAGGGGGTCTCCTTGGCGTGGTGAAGAGGCTCTTGGTCTGAGGAATTAGACCTGTTGGTTTCCTTCCTCAGACCGAACCTAATTACCCCCCAATCCCCCCTCCCTTATCCCATCCTCCCTTTTTCTTTTCCTCCTCCTCCTCCCCACCCCTCCCTATTACCCTTCCTCTTTTTGGCCTTTTTTTTTCCACAGGCAGGCTAGTTCCTGGGTAGGGGAAAGGGTACCGGGGTCGTCCATCCCATTCCGTTGAGGTTCTTGGCGGTGGTGTAGTTTGCCGTGGAATCTGGATCACCTGGGGATGTCCGAATCCCCCTCCGGTCCGGGGAGTGGCTTTGGGTATCTTTCGGGCGACAGGTGTATCTCTAGAGCAGTGGTTCCCAAACTTTTTCAGCTTGTTACCCAATTTAACATGCCACATAAAGCATGTTACCCCTTTCACAAAATGTTGTTATTATTGATATATATGGCTAAACGTGAACGTATACAGCCTCGCATACTCTGCTAATCCTAGCAAAACCATTGAAAACGTAAGAACCACACATACATTATATATAAAATTAATAATAGCTACAAATTCACAGTAACAGTGGGTAAATACTAACTATATACTGCAAAGGGCAGTACACATACATACCAGCTTATGTCTACCTCGGCTGATGCTCACAGATAAACTGACAGTGTGAAATAGAGGCAGCCTCAGGAAGTGAGTGACGCATACTGGACAGGTCGATCTGGGCTACTGAGTGACTTTTGTCCTGAAGCATACTTGTCAAAATACTTTTGGGTTTCCACACACTTAGCTATATATTTCTTCTTTTCTAATACTGTATATTAGTTTTTGATGTTTATTGTTATTTGGTTTAACTTTATTACTTACTTATAATAGGTTTACTTTACAACTTTATATACTAAGACAAAGTTAACAATAATCCTCATACCGGGTACCGCATTGTTTTCTTGATTTTCAGAATTCATAACTTTTTTTCTGTCACCCCTCCATTACCCCCCAAAAATGGTTAAATTACCCCCAGGGGGTAATTTACCCCCAGTTTGGGAACCACTGCTCTAGAGGCTGCCTTTCGGATTCCCGGGGTGGTGGCCAAAGGAGGTATGCTTTGTGGCAGATATCCGGCCGCCCTCTCTTTTGTCCACCAAGGTAGCTCGGCAGATGTGAGGTTGCTATCCCGGATTGCTGGTTTACTGACATGATGGGTAGGATATGGCACGGGTTCCATGCTGCATCTGCACTACTTGCCCTGCTGAGGTCCTCTTGGGCGCGGAGGGAGATTTCTGGCCCTCTCATTCCTCCCAGGAACTATCCCTCCCCAGTCCCCCCTTTTTTATTCTTTTTTTTTATTTTTCTTTTTTCTTTCTTTTTTTTCTTAAAAACAAAAAGAAAGAAGTAACCTAACCATGGAAGCCCTAGTCCATGAACCTGCTACCCCCGGGCACCTTCTTGATACCGCACCCTGTTCTGAACCTGCCTCGTCTTTGGACCACTCTTCCTACACTCCTAATGCCTCTGTACCTCTTGCTGGTGCTGTTTCCTCACCCACTTCAGGTACTGAGGTCTCGACTGACTCCTTCCATTTATCTGACCTCTGCTCTCCTTTGACTATGCTTCTGGCCTCTCCCTCTACAGTGCGGCAATTTTCGAATTGCCGGCCCATTCCACGTCGGACCAACTCTGGTCCCACTCCTAAATGCCAACGACAATTACCTGCTGATGATACTTCTCCACCTCATTCTTCTCAGAAAAGATTGACACGTCCTGCACTCCCTTTCCACGCTCAGTTTCAGAATACACAATGGACTAAATTCTTCACTTTACGACCGACTTCCTCTATTGCCTATCTTTCCGACCATAGTATTGGCAAGGCACTCCTACGCCATGTTGGTAAAGATATTTCTTTTCATGCTCTTAAGAGCGGTATGCGCATCATCACTGTACAGAATGCTACCCAAGCTCATGATCTTTCTCTTCTTTCCCATATAAATACTGTTCCTGTCACTATTGAAAAACATCATTCCCTCAATTCTTGTAGTGGTACCGTCATTCTGCCCCATACCATATTTCAACAAAATTTCCAGACATGTGGCAATGGCATTCTTGAACAGCTGGAACTCCAAGATCTCCCAATCCTCAAGGTAGACACTTATGTTCTTCCTGCCCATGGGCAAAGACAATACCCTAGCAATGTGGCTCGTTTAACTTTTGACAGCTGTGAACTCCCATCCTCAGTTTATGTAGCAGGACATCGGTTACAAATTCGAAAGGTGATCCCTACACAGCAACAGTGTAGAAATTGCTGGCAATTTGGCCATCCAGCGAAAAATTGCAGATCTATAGCCGAATGCCCAGTCTGTGGTGCCGATGACCATTCTAATACGTCTTGCAATCGACCTCCCTCTTGCCTTAATTGTCATGAGGCTCACCCTTCATACTCTCGCCATTGCCAAGTCTACTTAAATGAGCAGGAAATCAGTTACCTCAAAGAGGCAGAAGGTCCCCCTTATGCCATGGCAGTTTCTCATCTCCGCCTCCAAGGGAGACTACCTCGTGTTTCTTATTCCCGTGTTTCAAAACGTCCCCCCACTTCTGGGGTCTCATCTTCTGCAGCCTCCTCTGTGGTTACCTCTCCCATAGTCACTCCTGTATCTAATTCTTTTGCTGTCCTGGGCTCAGACGTCCCTACTTCAACGCCTCAGTCTGTTCTCGCTTCTTCGTGTTCTCCCTCACAAGCCTCGGTATCGACGAGATCTCGTACGACACCTCCCAATCATCCCTCTACTTCTCAGAAGTCAAAAAAAGGTTCTTTAACCCCTCCTTCCCTTCTTCCACCTCCTCATTTTACCTTCCCTGTCTCTGTACCTGGTTCTTTCCCTCTCACTGGCTCTGTTGCAAGTGTAGAGATTCACCCTCCTCCTCATACTGTACCTTCCTCACCTGTTCCCTCTCAAGTTTCTTCCTCTTCTGCCACCTCCCAGGTTTCTGCCTCTTCTGTTCCCTTCCATGCTTCTTCTCCAGTTCCCTCCACCCTTTTGCTCCCCCCTACCTTGGTACAGTCCATTACAGTTCCAATCTTTACTCATCCTCCCCCTACCATCCCCAATATTGTCTCCCATATGACGTCTCTGAATTCTGAAACACATGAAGCAATCTATGAATATATTGCAGAGACCATACCATCAATGGACACTGATCCACCCTCTGTTCCTTCTCTCCTGTCCTCCATCTATGCAACTCCTTTCTTCACAGCGCACCGTTCCTTTGCTGCTTGAACGTTTTCCGCTGCCTCCACATGTGGACTTTTCTAACCCCTCTAGTCCATAGGAACCCTTACCTGCGGATTTCAGGTATCTTTATCGTTGCCAATCATGGCCTATTTACAGTGGAATATACGCGGCCTCAGGGGTAATCGGGGTGAGCTTCAGATGTTACTCTCCCAGTTTTCCCCTGTTGGTGTTTGCTTACAGGAACCAAAATTACACTCTGCTGTTATCTATCCCATCTCAGGCTATAATTTATTGTATTCTTCAGATCCTTTTCCTGATGGGACCTTTAATGAAGGTGCCCTTCTTCTACGCACTGATATTCCGTACCAACAGCTATTTGTTCGTGCTTCGCTGCATTATACAGCAGCCCGTATCTACTTGCATAGGTGGTATACACTCTGTTCTTTATCTCTCTCTCCTTCTCGGGCATTATCTATTCCGGATATTGCCTTTCTTGTTTCGTCATTACTGCCACCGCTTCTGTTACTTGGCGATTTTAATGCCCATCATTTCCTCTGGGGAGGTCTCACTGTGATTCCCATGGCATTCAGTTAGAGGCTTTTCTTGCTACCCACCCCCTCCATGTTTTAAATACAGGTACTCACACCCATATTGATCCTTGGACTCACACTCTCTCTTGCATCAATCTCTGTCTGCTCTTCCTCTGCCGCATTAGACTTCACCTGGCCTCTTCTCCCGGATTTACATGACAGCGATCATTTTCCAATCATTCTTACTTCCCCTTCATATTCACCACTTCTTTGTATCCCACGCTGGCAATTTGATCAGGCAAATTGGAACCTTTACTCACAACTAACTGTTTTCAGTGAGGTTCCTTCTTCGTCCTCCATTGATGAGCTTTTACACCTCTTCTCGTCCTCTGTTTTAATGGCAGCTTCTCATTCTATACCCCAAACTTCGGGCAGGCATTCTCAGAAATACGTACCTTGGTGGTCTCCTGCTTGTGCTCGTGCAGTACGTTTGAAACGCGCTGCATGGGCAGGTACCGGTACAATAGAGCCACGGAGAGACTTCTTGATTTTAAGCAGAAGTGTGCGCTCACCGTGTCATCCGTGATGCTAAACGCACTTGCTGGCGAGATTGTCTCCACCATCACCTCTGCTTCCTCTATGAGTGCAGTCTGGAAAAAAGTACGAAAACTGAGTGGTAAATATTCTCCTGACCCGGCTCCTGTTCTGCGGGTTGCCGGTGTTGATATAGCAAACCCACTAAATGTTGCCAATGAAATTGGTAATCATCTGGTCCATATTTCGCAGGGGCTTCGTCTATGCCCCTCGTTTCTTTCCTCAAAGTCTGCCAGAGAGTTAGCATCCTTGGACTTTTCTTCTCTCAGAGAAGAACAGTATAATGTGCCTTTTACACTTCAAGAACTGGAGGCAACACTCTCAGCTTGCCGATCATCGGCAGCTGGGCCCGATGACATTCATATTCGTATGCTACAACATTTACATCAGTCAGCCCTTGCAGTCCTATTACGCCTTTTCAATCTTATTTGGTCACAAGGAGTTCTTCCACAGCCGTGGAAATCTGCCATTGTTCTCCCTTTCCGCAAACCGGGTACTACGGGACATGAAGCCTCCCACTATCGTCCCATTGCTCTTACCAGTGCAGTTTGCAAAGTGATGGAACGCCTGGTAAATAGACGTTTAGGGTGGTATTTAGAGACACACAACAGTCTCTCCACTCGTCAATATGGCTTTTATAAGGGACATTCTACCATAGACCCCTTACTACGTTTGGATACATATGTTCGTAATGCCTTTGCGAATAACCACTCAGTTATTGCCATATTTTTTGACCTTGAGAAGGCATATGACACAACTTGGAGGTATAATATTTTGGCCCAAGCCCACTCCTTACGCCTCCGAGGCAATCTACCATCCTTCCTTAAGAACTTTTTAACTGACAGACATTTCCGTGTTTGGGTTAATAATGTACTCTCCCTGGACTTTATCCAAGCTGAAGGTGTCCCCCAGGGATATGTTCTGAGCACAACACTTTTTCTCCTTGCTATAAATGATTTGGCCTCTAGTCTTCCATCAAATATTTGGTCATCACTCTATGTTGATTACTTTGCTATTGCCTGTGCAGGCGCTGACTGTCACCTCATTACAGTTTCTCTCCAGCATGCGATCGACTGTGTTTCCAATTGGGCCACCACACATGGGTTTAAATTTTCCAGCACCAAAACTCACCAAATTACTTTCACTAGACGCTCTGTCATCTCCGATCATCCTTTGTACCTCTATGGCTCCCGTTTCCCTGAACGTGATACAGTCAGGTTTCTGGGCCTCCTCTTTGACCGTAGGTTATCCTGGAAACCTCACATTACCTCTCTGAAGGCAACTTGTCACAGCCGGCTGAACCTTCTTAAAACCCTTGCTCATCTTTCATGGGGAGCTGATCGTCGAACTCTCCTTCGCCTACATTCAACCCTCATTCTATCGAAACTTGATTATGGTGACCAGATCTATTCAGCAGCCTCTCCTGCTACTCTCTCTAGCCTTAACCCCATTCATCACCAAGGATTACGTTTATGCCTTGGTGCTTTTCGCTCTTTCCCTGTTTAGAGCCTCTATGCAAAAGCGAATGTTCCATCCTTATCCGATCGCTGTGATGCCCATTGCCTTCGCTACTATGTACACTCCCATGATCTCCGCAATCCTTCCATTTATAGAATGATCACTGATATTAGTAGACATTATTTGTTCGCCGCCCCTGTTTACTCCGTCCCTTATCTCTTTGCCTACATTCGCTCTTGTCTTCTCTTCAATTACCACCTTTCTATGTTCATGTAGCATCTCACTTTTCCCTACCCCTCTGGGAAGTTCCAGCTGTTCGAGTCTGTTCTTTCTCTCTCCCTTGCTCGAAAGCCCAACTGTCTACGGTCGCTTCCCGCTCTCTTTTTCTTGACCACTTCCACTCTCATTCTCATGCCATTGCAGTGTACACAGATGGCTCTAAGTCTTCTGATGGCATAGGAATCCCAGCAGTGTTTCCGGACAGCGTCGTACGAGGGCATTTACTATCTTCGGCTAGTATTTTTACTGCTGAATTGTATGCCATTCTTGCAGCACTTATCCGTATTGCATCTATGCCTGTGTCATCATTTGTGGTTGTCTCAGACTCCCTTAGTGCTTTACAGGCTATACAGAAATTTGATACACCTCATCCCTTAGTCCTCTGTATCCAACTATGGCTACGCCGCACCTTTACCAAGCATAAAGATATTGTTTTTTGTTGGGTCCCTGGTCATGCTGACGTACAGGGCAATGAACAGGCAGACACTGCTGCACGGTCAGCAGTACATGACCTACCAGTTTCATACAGAGGTATTCCATTTACGGACTATTTTGCTGCAATACCTACCCACCTTCACACCCATTGGCAACAACATTGGTCTACTATGCTCGGTAACAAACTTCAATCTATTAAACCGAGTATAGGTTACTGGCCGTCTTCTTGTCACCAGTGTCGAGGTTGGGAGACTACTTTCTCCCGTCTTCGCATTGGCCATACTCGTCTTACTCATGGATATCTCATGGAGAGGCGCCCTGCTCCTCTCTGTGAGAATTGTCAGGTTCCATTATCAGTCAGCCACATTCTGTCAGACTGCCCACTTTATCAACGAGCACGCAGAATTTACCTCCGTCGTCTTCACTCCGCTGCTCTCTCTTTACCTTCCCTTCTCGCTGATGGACCCACCTTTCATCCGGACTTTCTCATTGACTTATTGACAACAACTGACTGACTTCACAAACTCTGATACCTTCAGCCCTTTCTACCTCAATCTCTTGCTACCCTCTACCCCTGCACTATCCCCTGCCCCGCTGTTTTCTGTAACCTACTGATCATCCCTCTCCCCTTTCTGCCGCCCAATACCCTCGCTTCCTTCCCTACCCTGCAGCGCTGTATAGCCCTTGTGGCTTAGCGCTTCTTTTTTATTGTAATAATATAATAATCACCACCTGCTGCAAGTGAACCGGTCCCTCACCACCTGCTGCAAGTGAACCAGTCCCTCACCACCTGCTGCAAGCGAACCAGTCCCTCACCACCTGCTGCAAGCGAACCAGTCCCTCACCACCTGCTGCAAGCGAACCAGTCCCTCACCACCTGCTGCAAGTCAACCAGTCCCTCACCACCTGCTGCAAGTGAACCACTCCCTCACCACCTGCTGCAAGTGAAGTAGTCCCTCACCACCTGCTTCAAGTGAACCAGTCCCTCACCACCTGCTGCAAGTGAACCAGTCCCTCACCACATGCTGCAAGTGAACCAGTCCCTCGCCACCTGCTACAAGTGAACCAGTCCCTCTCCACATGCTGCAAGTGAACCAGTCCCTCACCACCTGCTGCAAGTGAACCAGTTCCTCACCACATGCTGCAAGTGAACCAGTCCCTCGCCACATGCTGCAAGTGAACCAGTAACTCACCACCTGCTTCAAGAACCACCTAGGTTAACCAGTCCTTCCCCTGCTTCGAGAACCTCCTAGGTTAACCAGTACCTCACCACCTGCTTCAAGAACCTCCCAGGTTAACCAGTCGCTCACCATCTGCTTCACGAACCTCCCAGGTTAACCAGTCGCTCACCATCTGCTTCACGAACCTCCCAGGTTAACCAGTCCCTCACCACCTGCTTCAAGAACCTCCCAGGTTAACCAGTCCCTCACCACCTGCTTCAAGAACCTCCCAGGTTAACCAGTCCCTCACCACCTGCTTCAAGAACCTCCCAGGTTAACCAATCCCTCACCACCTGCTTCAAGAACCACCCAGGCTAACCAATCCCTCACCACCTGCTTCAGGAACCACCCAGGTTAACCAGTCCCTCATCAACTGCTTCAAGAACCACCCAGGTTAACCAGTCCCTCACCACCTGCTTCAGGAACCACCCAAGTTAAGCAGTCCCTCACCACCTGCTTCAGGAACCACCCAGGTTAATCAGTCCTTCACCACCTGCTTCAGGAACCACCGAGGTTAATCAGTCCCTCACCACCTGCTTCAGGAACCACCGAGGTTAATCAGTCCCTCACCACCTGCTTCAGGAACCACCGAGGTTAATTAGTCCCTCACCACCTACTTCACGAAACTCCCAGGTTAACCAGTTCCTCACCACCTGCTTCAAGAACCACCCAGATTAACCAGTCCCTTACTACCTGCTTCAAGAACCTCCCAGGTTAACCAGTCCCTCACCACCTGTTTCAGGAACCACCCAGGTTCATCAGTCCCTCACCACCTGCTTCAGGAACCACCCAGGTTAATCAGTCCCTCACCACCTGCTTCAATAACTACCCTGGTTAATGAGTCCCTCACCACCTGCTTCAAGAACCACCCAGGTTAATCAGTCCCTCACCACCTGCTTCAAAAAATACCCAGGTTAATCAGTCCTCACCTCCTGCTTCAGGAACCACCCAGGTTAATCAGTCCCTAACCACCTGCTTCAAGAACCATCCAGGTTAATCAGTCCCTCACCACCTGCTTCAAGAACCACCCAGGTTAATCAGTCCCTCACCACCTGCTTCAAGAACCACCCAGGTTAATCAGTCCCTCACCACCTGCTTCAAGAACCACCCAGGTTAATCAGTCCCTCACCACCTGCTTCAAGAACCACCCAGGTTAATCAGTCCCTCACCACCTGCTTCAAGAACCACCCAGGTTAATCAGTCCCTCACCACCTGCTTCAAGAACCACCCAGGTTAATCAGTCCCTCACCACCTGCTTCAAGAACCACCCAGGTTAATCAGTCCCTCACCACCTGCTTCAAGAACCACCCAGGTTAATCAGTCCCTCACCACCTGCTTCAAGAACCACCCAGGTTAATCAGTCCCTCACCACCTGCTTCAAGAACCACCCAGGTTCATCAGTCCCCTCACCACCTGCTTTACAAGATGAGACTGAACACGGATCAAAAAGACCGTATAATAACATCACATGAAAACTGCTGGACTTATACACAACATTGTCTGGAGTACATAAGAACATAAGAAAGGAAGATCACTGCAGCAGGCCTGTTGGCCCATACTAAGCCGGTCCTTTGCAATCCATCCCACTAACAAAACATTTGCCCAACCCAATTTTCAATGCTACTCAAGAAATAATTTCTGATAACTCTATCCACTCATTTGCAAGTCCCAATCAAATCCAACCCCTCTCACTCATATATTTATCCAACCTAAATTTGAAACTACCCAAAGTCCTAGCTTCAATAACCAAACTAGGCAGACTGTTCCACTCATCAACTACCCTATTTCCAAACCAGTACTTTCCTATGTCCTTTCTAAATCTAAACTTGTCTAATTTAAATCCATTACTGCGGGTTCTCTCTTGGAGAGACATCCTCAAGATCTTATTAATATCCCCTTTATTAATACCTATCTTCCACTTGTACACTTCGATCATGTCTCTCCTCGTTCTTCGTCTAACAAGTGAATGTAATTTAAGACTCTTCAATCTTTCTTCATAGGGAAGATTTCTAATGCTATGTATTAATTTAGTCATTCTACGCTGAATGTTTTCTAACGAATTCATGTCCATTCTGTAATATGGAGACCAGAACTGAGCTGCATAATCTAGGTGAGGCCTTACTAATGATGTATAAAGCTGCAGTATGACCTCTGGACTTCTGTTCCTTGCACTTCTTGATATAAATCCCAATAATCTATTTGCCTTATTACGTATGCTTAGGCACTGCTGTCTTGGTTTAAGGTTGCTGCTTACCATAACCCCCAAGTCCTTTTCGCAATCTGTATGGCTAAGATCTACATTATTTAACTTATAAGTGCTAGGGTTATGGGCACTCCCAAGCTTCAGAACCTTGCATTTATCTACATTGAACTGCATCTGCCACTTTTCTGACCAAGAATAGAGTTTGTCTAAATCCTCCTGAAGTTCCCTAACATCTACGTTTGAATCAATTATCCTACCTATCTTTGTGTCATCGGCGAATTTGTTCATATCACTAGTAATACCCTCATCAAGGTCATTGATATATATTATAAGCAACAACGGGCCTAAGACTGATCCCTGTGGTACGCCACTTGTTACAGATCCTCACCCGGATTTAGCCCCATTTATGGACACTGCTTCCTGTCTGTGAGCCATGACTCGATCCACGAGAGCACTTTTCCCCCAATGCCATGAGCTGCCACTTTCTTTAACAGTCTTTGGTGCGGAACTCTATCAAACGCCTTACTAAAATCTAAGTAAATAATATCAAATTCTTTATCGTGATCAACAGCCTCAAAAGCTTTACTGAAGAAAGTTAATAAATTAGACAAGAACGGCCTCTCGTGAATCCATGCTGAGTATCATTAATCAAGCTATGCTTATCGAGACGGCTTCTTATAATCTCAGCTATCATTGACTCTAGTAATTTGCCTACAATTGAGGTCAGGCTTATTGGGCGGTAATTTGACGGTAACGAATTGTCCCCTGCTTTAAAAATAGGAATTACATTAGCCATCTTCCACATATCAGACACTACACCTGTTTGAAGAGATAAATTAAAAATATTAGTTAATGGTTCACAGAGTTCCATTTTGCATTCCTTAAGAACCCTTGAAAAAAACTTATCAGGACCCGGCGACTTATTTTGCTTCAGTCTGTCTATCTGCTTCACAACCATTTCACTAGTGACTATGATATTGCATAATTTATCGTCTTCAGGCCCACTATAAAAATTTATTACTGGGATATTGTTAGTGTCCTGAGTGAAAACTGAGAGAAAATAATTATTAAGAATAGAGCACATTTCATTCTCCTTGTCAGTAAGATGCCCAGAACTATCTTTAAGGGGACCTATCTTATCTCTAACTTTTGTTCTATATACCTGAAAAAAACTTTTCGGGTTAGTTTTCGATTCCCTAGGAACTTTAATTTCATAGTCCCATTTAGCTTTCCGTATCCCCTTTTTAATGTTCCTCTTAATGCCAGTATAATGATTCATAAGATGACCCTCATCTCTTTTGATGCGCCTATAAATTCCTTTTTTCTGGCCTAAAAGATATTTGAGACTATTATTCATCCATTTTGGGTCATTTCTATTCGATCTAATTTCTTTATACGGGATAAATGTTCTCTGGGCAGCATTTATAGTGTCTAGAAAACTCTCGTATTGATTGCCCTCTTCGTTACCCCAGTCAACAGATGATAAGTGTTCTCTAAGCCCATCGTAATCTGCTAAGCGAAAATCTGGGACTGTTACTGAGTTATTCCTAATATCATACTTCCATTCAATGCTAAAGGTAATTGATTTGTGGTCACTTGTACCAAGTTCCTCTGAAATTTCTAAATTATTAACAAGTGATTCCTTGTTTGCCAGAACCAAGTCAAGCAGGTTATTACCCCTTGTAGGTTCTGTCACAAACTGCTTCAAAAAACAATTCTGCACTACTTCTAAAAAGTCATTAGATTCTAAATTCCCTGTCAAAAAATTCCAGTCAATCTGACAAAAGTTAGTGTCTCCTAGAATCACAACGTTGTCGTGCCTTGTGGCCTTAACAGTTTCCTCCCACAGTAGTCTTCCTTGGTCTCTATCCAAGTTTGGGGGACGGTATATCACACCTAAAATCAATTTTTTATGCCCCTCTGAAAATTCTATCCAAACAGACTCAGTATGTGTTTCGGACTTTATACCAGTTTTTATGCAACAATTGAAATGATCTCGGACAGAGAGTACCACCCCACCCCCCTTTCCGATATTTCTGTCTACTTGGAACAATTTAAAACCCTGAATGTGAGATTCAGCAGGCATGTCCCTATTTTTCATATTATACCACGTCTCAGTTATGGCAAAAACATCAATGTTACCCGCACTTGCAACTAATCTCAATTCGTCCATCTTATTTCTCGCACTACGACTGTTAGTATAATATATTTTCAGAAACCCTCCCTTCTCTTTTTTCTTCCTGCTAATTACTGTTCCTCCATTATGCCTGTTACTCTCCTTATCACCTAATGCCACTGGCTTTCCTATATTCACCAATAATTCTTCCTCATTCTTCCTATAACTGGTTTCCTTAAAACTCACACTGTCGCTACACTCAGAATACCTTGACTTTACACGAAAACCCGTACCACTATCTATTTCTAGTTTAAAGACCTAACAGCTCCCTCCACTGCGTTAGCCAGTGCTCCTACCCCAAACCTAGATAAGTGAACCCCATCCCTGGCATACATGTCATTTCTGCCATAGAAGAGGTCCCAGTTGTCTATGAATGTCACTGCATTTTCCTTACAGTGTTTGTCCAGCCAGCAGTTGACACCAATTGCCCTGGACAACCATTCATTTCCAACTCCTCTCCTGGGCAAAATGCCACAGATCACAGGTCTCCCACCTTTCTTCCTAATTATCTCTATTGCTGTCCTATACCTGCTAATCAGGTCTTCACTCCTATGTCTGCCAACATCGTTGCCTCCCGCACTGAGGCAGATAATAGGATTGCTCCCATTACCTTTCATGATGTCGTCCAGACGGCTAACGATATCCCCCATCCCAGCCCCAGGAAAACATACCCTCTGCCTCCTCTTCCTGTCCCTAAGACAAAATGCCCTATCCATAAATTTCACTTGACTGTCCCCAACTAAAACAATGTTCTTACCTTCACTGGTGGAGTTCGTAGAGACGTTTTCGATGGTCTTCGTTTGTGTTTTAAGGGATGTCGACTCACTCTCCTCTGTCAATGATTCCTTGGTACTCATAGCGACGTTTCCAGTAGACAACACACATTCGTCTGGTAACACTGAAAATGGGTTGGAAGTCTCCACAGCAGTCTTCTGGATCTTCGTTGTTTCCGCCACTCCAACAGTCTTCTTGATTTTGAGCTTCGTTCCATGTTGGCCGGTCACTGACCAGGTTCCTCTCTTGACCTGAGGACTCACAACAGGAAGATTAGTTCGAATCCTCTTGTTTTCCTCCATCAGTCGCCGTATTTCAAGCTCAGCAATCCTAAGCTCCTCTTTTAGCTGCTGGTAGAGTTGCTCAAGAGAGGACATCTTAGACAGATTCGCGGAGAACACACTGGACAGATCTTCACAGAGCTAAGTACAGGTCACCACTGGAGTATACCTGGAGAGGGTTTCGGGGGTCATATATATATATATATATATATATATATATATATATATATATATATATATATATATATATATTATATTATATATATATATATATATATATATATATATATATATATATATATATATTATATATATATATATATATATATATATATATATATATATATATATATATATATATATATATTATATATATATATATATATATATATATATATATATATATATATATATATATATATATATATATATATATATATATATATATTATATATATATATATATATATATATATATATATATATATATATATATATATATATATATATATATATATATATATATATATATAATTTTTATTAATTTATTCTTTTCTAAATCTAGTGTATGTTAAGCCGTGACGTAATTGTTGAGAAAGTCTGCAAAGACTTGCGGAAGTTGAGATTAATGAGAAACAAAGTTCAATTTTCAGAAATGTAAGAAAGTTTCAGCCTCAAGCAATATACTGAGGCCCTCTGGTGGCGCCATCTTAAAACTGTTGACTGACTCCTTTTTTTTCACCTTCCTGGAAGGTTTTCATTAATAGCTTGAGAACGCCCGTCCATTTCTCTTCAGGTTTTCATTTTAAGCTGCCCCTCGGGGGGGCTTTCCACTCACAGGCTCTGTTATTAGTGTCCATGTAATAACTTGAATACGCATTTTCTGATCGGGTTCAAACTTCCAGTGCTGACGTATTTTACCAAGAGGAAGGTTTGGGTTGTTATTGCAGTATATGGGTGTCAATTTACCAATTTTATTTTTAAATTATTAGGTATTTTTCCCATGAAATTACCTCATGTCAATGGTGCAGTCTTGTTTATTATATAACACTAGTTCCCAACCTTTTAATATAGAAAAGCCAATTTGAAAAGCCAAATTTAAAGGAGGGTCGCATTTTGTAATTATTTTATCGATGAATAATATTTTGTAATTGTTGGCACCGCAGTGTGTAACCTACATAAAAGTGAATTGATAATTTCATGTGAGGGCCGCACTCATTTCCTATAAGGACCACGTGCGGTCCTTGGGCCGCACGTGGCAATGTGTACCATCCTTTGTGGATCTCTTCGTCCATTAGTCTGGTGTCACGTGACGGGCCCCACCAGCTAGGTCGTGGCCCGGGAAGCATTACTTAGCCCAGACAGACGTACGGGATGACTGGACTCCGTCTTTGTAAACAACTTAAATCATTAATATGTAATGTATCTTATAAGAAGAGTTCCAGTCAGTTTAGGTCATATAGAAGCAAGTTACTAACATGGTTAGTGTATTAAGATTTGTTGGCAATAACTGAAAAATGCCTCTTCGAATAAGCTTCAAACTTTTAAAACGCTCGTGTTTTACTTTGAGGAAAACTTGGATTGGTTTTGGGCTGCGTAGGTGCCACTTTAATAATTTTCCTGAAGATATTGAGGAAAACCATGAAGTTTGTATCCATGAAGTAACTAGTGAACGTCTCACGAAATGGTATTAACACGACTGAAAACAAACCAGGAGACTAGTGGGATTTAAACCCATGGCCAGTGAGTCATAAAACTGGCCCTGGAGTTTGCGACTCACTCACCATGGATTCAACCCCCACCCATTCCGTGGTTTAATATATTTTCTGATCGTCTTAAAACCTTTATCATTGATGTTTCTTATTGATAAAAGGATCTGCATTGTTATTAGGCCAATTTGCCAGGTTATATTTCAACCTCCGAGAGTTAGTAACCTGTCGCTGCTGACGAAAATACTCTGCCAGTTTCTGAAAATAAAATCTTTGAAGATTTGTAGAGCATTTGATTAATAAATGAGAAAACATAATTAACAAATAAAAAATTCATTTTATTTGTAAGTTTTAAAATAGGTTCTCCATGAAGTATAGATATTTTTTACACGCACTTGGTAGGCTGGCGGAGGTGTTGTGATGATAGTGTTGTTACTGGTGTTGTGATGATAGTGTTGTTACTGGTGTTGTGATGATAGTGTTGTTACTGGTGTTGTGATGATAGTGTTGTTACTGGTGTTGTGATGATAGTGTTGTTACTGGTGTTGTGATGATAGTGTTGTTACTGGTGTTGTGATGATAGTGTTGTTACTGGTGTTGTGATGATAGTGTTGTTACTGGTGTTGTGATGATAGTGTTGTTACTGGTGTTGTGATGATAGTGTTGTTACTGGTGTTGTGATGATAGTGTTGTTACTGGTGGTGTGATGATAGTGTTGTTACTGGTGTTGTGATGATAGTGTTACTGGTGTTGTGATGATAGTGTTACTGGTGTTGTGATGATAGTGTTGTTACTGGTGTTGTGATGATAGTGTTGTTACTGGTGTTGTGATGATAGTGTTGTTACTGGTGTTGTGATGATAGTGTTGTTACTGGTGTTGTGATGATAGTGTTGTTACTGGTGTTGTGATGATAGTGTTGTTACTGGTGTTGTGATGATAGTGTTACTGGTGTTGTGATGATAGTGTTACTGGTGTTGTGATGATAGTGTTGTTACTGGTGTTGTGATGATAGTGTTGTTACTGGTGTTGTGATGATAGTGTTGTTACTGGTGTTGTGATGATAGTGTTGTTACTGGTGTTGTGATAGTGTTACTGGTGTTGTGATGATAGTGTTGTTACTGGTGTTGTGATGATAGTGTTGTTACTGGTGTTGTGATGATAGTGTTGTTACTGGTGTTGTGATGATAGTGTTGTTACTGGTGTTGTGATGATAGTGTTGTTACTGGTGTTGTGATGATAGTGTTACTGGTGTTGTGATGATAGTGTTACTGGTGTTGTGATGATAGTGTTGTTACTGGTGTTGTGATGATAGTGTTGTTACTGGTGTTGTGATGATAGTGTTGTTACTGGTGTTGTGATGATAGTGTTGTTACTGGTGTTGTGATGATAGTGTTGTTACTGGTGTTGTGATAGTGTTACTGGTGTTGTGATGATAGTGTTGTTACTGGTGTTGTGATGATAGTGTTACTGGTGTTGTGATGATAGTGTTGTTACTGGTGTTGTGATGATAGTGTTACTGGTGTTGTGATGATAGTGTTGTTACTGGTGTTGTGATGATAGTGTTGTTACTGGTGTTGTGATGATAGTGTTACTGGTGTTGTGATGATAGTGTTGTTACTGGTATTGTGATGATAGTGTTGTTACTGGTGTTGTGATGATAGTGTTGTTACTGGTGTTGTGATGATAGTGTTGTTACTGGTGTTGTGATGATAGTGTTGTTACTGGTGTTGTGATGATAGTGTTGTTACTGGTGTTGTGATGATAGTGTTGTTACTGGTGTTGTGATGATAGTGTTGTTACTGGTGTTGTGATGATAGTGTTCTTACTGGTGTTATAGTGTTACTGGTGTTGTGATGATAGTGTTGTTACTGGTGTTGTGATGATAGTATTGTTACTGGTGTTGTGATGATAGTGTTGTCACTGGTGTTGTGATGATAGTGTTGTCACTGGTGTTGTGATAGTGTTGTTACTGGTGTTGTGATGATAGTGTTACTGATGTTGTGATGATAGTGTTGTTACTGGTGTTGTGATGATAGTGTTGTTACTGGTGTTGTGATGATAGTGTTACTGATGTTGTGATGATAGTGTTGTTACTGGTGTTGTGATGATAGTGTTACTGATGTTGTGATGATAGTGTTGTTACTGGTATTGTGATGATAGTGTTATTATTGGTTTGTGATGACAGTGTTGTTACTGGTGTTGTGATGATAGTGTTGTTACTGGTGTTGTGATGACAGTGTTGTTACTGGTGTTGTGATGATAGTGTTGTTACTGGTGTTGTGATGATAGTGTTGTTACTGGTGTTGTGATGATAGTGTTGTTACTGGTGTTGTGATGATAGTGTTGTTACTGGTGTTGTGATGATAGTGTTGTTACTGGTGTTGTGATGATAGTGTTGTTACTGGTGTTGTGATGATAGTGTTGTTACTGGTGTTGTGATGATAGTGTTGTTACTGGTGTTGTGATGATAGTGTTACTGGTGTTGTGATGATAGTGTTACTGGTGTTGTGATGATAGTGTTGTTACTGGTGTTGTGATGATAGTGTTGTTACTGGTGTTGTGATGATAGTGTTGTTACTGGTGTTGTGATGATAGTGTTGTTACTGGTGTTGTGATGATAGTGTTACTGGTGTTGTGATGATAGTGTTACTGGTGTTGTGATGATAGTGTTGTTACTGGTGTTGTGATGATAGTGTTGTTACTGGTGTTGTGATGATAGTGTTGTTACTGGTGTTGTGATGATAGTGTTGTTACTGGTGTTGTGATAGTGTTACTGGTGTTGTGATGATAGTGTTGTTACTGGTGTTGTGATGATAGTGTTGTTACTGGTGTTGTGATGATAGTGTTGTTACTGGTGTTGTGATGATAGTGTTGTTACTGGTGTTGTGATGATAGTGTTGTTACTGGTGTTGTGATGATAGTGTTACTGGTGTTGTGATGATAGTGTTACTGGTGTTGTGATGATAGTGTTGTTACTGGTGTTGTGATGATAGTGTTGTTACTGGTGTTGTGATGATAGTGTTGTTACTGGTGTTGTGATGATAGTGTTGTTACTGGTGTTGTGATGATAGTGTTGTTACTGGTGTTGTGATGATAGTGTTGTTACTGGTGTTGTGATAGTGTTACTGGTGTTGTGATGATAGTGTTGTTACTGGTGTTGTGATGATAGTGTTGTTACTGGTGTTGTGATGATAGTGTTGTTACTGGTGTTGTGATGATAGTGTTACTGGTGTTGTGATAGTGTTGTTACTGGTGTTGTGATGATAGTGTTGTTACTGGTGTTGTGATGATAGTGTTACTGGTGTTGTGATGATAGTGTTGTTACTGGTATTGTGATGATAGTGTTGTTACTGGTGTTGTGATGATAGTGTTGTTACTGGTGTTGTGATGATAGTGTTGTTACTGGTGTTGTGATGATAGTGTTGTTACTGGTGTTGTGATGATAGTGTTGTTACTGGTGTTGTGATGATAGTGTTGTTACTGGTGTTATAGTGTTACTGGTGTTGTGATGATAGTGTTGTTACTGGTGTTGTGATGATAGTATTGTTACTGGTGTTGTGATGATAGTGTTGTCACTGGTGTTGTGATGATAGTGTTGTCACTGGTGTTGTGATAGTGTTGTTACTGGTGTTGTGATGATAGTGTTACTGATGTTGTGATGATAGTGTTGTTACTGGTGTTGTGATGATAGTGTTGTTACTGGTGTTGTGATGATAGTGTTACTGATGTTGTGATGATAGTGTTGTTACTGGTGTTGTGATGATAGTGTTACTGATGTTGTGATGATAGTGTTGTTACTGGTATTGTGATGATAGTGTTATTATTGGTTTGTGATGACAGTGTTGTTACTGGTGTTGTGATGATAGTGTTGTTACTGGTGTTGTGATGACAGTGTTGTTACTGGTGTTGTGATGATAGTGTTGTTACTGGTGTTGTGATGATAGTGTTGTTACTGGTGTTGTGATGATAGTGTTGTTACTGGTGTTGTGATGATAGTGTTGTTACTGGTGTTGTGATGATAGTGTTGTTACTGGTGTTGTGATGATAGTGTTGTTACTGGTGTTGTGATGATAGTGTTGTTACTGGTGTTGTGATGATAGTGTTGTTACTGGTGTTGTGATGATGGTATTGTTACTGGTGTTGTGATGATAGTGTTGTTACTGGTGTTGTGATGATAGTGTTGTTACTGGTGTTAAGATGACAGTGTTGTTACTGGTGTTGTGATGATAGTGTTGTTACTGGTGTTGTGATGATAGTGTTGTCACTGGTGTTGTGATGATGGTGTTGTTACTGGTGTTGTGATGACAGTGTTGTTACTGGTGTTGTGATGATAGTGTTGTTACTGGTGTTGTGATGATAGTGTTGTTACTGGTGTTAAGATGACAGTGTTGTTACTGGTGTTGTGATGATAGTGTTGTTACTGGTGTTGTGATGATAGTGTTGTTACTGGTGTTAAGATGACAGTGTTGTTACTGGTGTTGTGATGATAATGTTACTGGTATTGTGATGATAGTGTTATTATTGGTTTGTGATGACAGTGTTGTTACTGGTGTTGTCATGATAGTGTTGTTACTGGTGTTGGCATGATAGTATTGTTACTGGTGTTGTGATGATAGTGTTGTTACTGGTATTATAGTGTTACTGGTGTTGTAATGATAGTGTTGTTACTGGTGTTGTGATGATAGTGTTGTTACTGGTGTTGTGATGATAATATTGTTACTGGTGTTGTGATGATAGTGTTGTTACTGGTGTTAAGATGACAGTGTTGTTACTGGTGTTGTGATGATGGTGTTGTTACTGGTGTGATGATAGTGTTAGTGTTCTGATGATGGTGTTGTTACTGGTGTTCTGATGATAGTGTTGTTACTGGTGTTGTGATGATAGTGTTGTCACTGGTGTTGTGATAGTGCTGTTACTGGTGTTGTGATGATAGTGTTATTATTGGTTTGTAATAGTGTTGTTATTGGTTTGTGATGATAGTGTTGATACTGGTGTTGTGATGACAGTGTTGTCACTGGTGTTGTGATGACAGTGTTGTCACTGGTGTTGTGATGACATTGTTGTCACTGGTGTTGTGATTACAGTGTTGTCACTGATGTGTGATGTTTTTCAAGGTGTTACGGTCCGCTAAACATGTATACATATAGACTGGACTATGTATAGTGTCGCTACTTAGATTTTCTTTGTGTTTCTGCATAAATATTTTTAGTGTTGCGCTGGGTTGAGCTTCAGTTCCTGGCCCCACCTAAGAGTGTTCTCTGGCTCCTGGTCTTTTCGAGTGTGTTACCCTATAGGTTCACACATAATTAACATTGTGATGTAAAAATCAACAATAATAAAATATTAAATGCATTAGTGTTGATGTTAAGCTCTTGGGCCTCCTTAAGCTGTTGCTTCCCAGCTGGACATCATAGGAGGATTGAGCTATGCCTCTTATTCTCTTTAAGAAAGTTGGTCTTGTTTCTCAGCTTCTTAAGGATTTCAAAGTTATAGCTACTGGGTGTGTTGCGTGCACTGAGGTACACACAGCTGGATTTATGGGATACGCTGAATATATTTCTGGGATCTTGCAGCTACCGGAACTCGTCTAGTTCCTGCAACTGCAGCTTCTTGGGAGGCAAAGAAGAAGTTTCAAGGAAGATAATTCCCAAAGTTCCGTCTTGAAGGAGAGTTCTCTAGAAAGTTAGAGAGAGAGAGAGAGAGAGAGAGAGAGAGAGAGAGAGAGAGAGAGAGAGAGAGAGAGAGAGAGAGAGAGAGAAAAGGCTAGGTTCACAATTACACTGAAAACTAGGTTCACACTTACACTGAAGACTAGGTTCACACTTACACTGAAGACTAGGTTCACACTTACACTGAAGACTAGGTTCACACTTACACTGAACACTAGGTTCACACTTACACTGAAGACTAGGTTCACACTTACACTGAACACTAGGTTCACACTTACACTGAACACTAGGTTCACACTTACACTGAACACTAGGTTCACACTTACACTGAACACTAGGTTCACACTTACACTGAAGACTAGGTTCACACTAACACTGAAGACTAGGTTCACACTAACACTGAACACTAGGTTCACACTAACACTGAAGACTAGGTTCACACTAACACTGAACACTAGGTTCACACTAACACTGAAGACTAGGTTCACACTAACACTGAACACTAGGTTCACACTTACACTGAAGACTAGGTTCACACTAACACTGAACACTAGGTTCACACTTACACTGAACACTAGGTGCACACTAACACTGAAGACTAGGTTCACACTAACACTGAACACTAGGTTCACACTAACACTGAAGACTAGGTTCACACTAACACTGAACACTAGGTTCACACTTACACTGAAGACTAGGTTCACACTAACACTGAACACTAGGTTCACACTAACACTGAAGACTAGGTTCACACTAACACTGAACACTAGGTTCACACCAACACTGAAGACTAGGTTCACACTAACACTGAACACTAGGTTCACACTTACACTGAAGACTAGGTTCACACTTACACTGAAGACTAGGTTCACATTAACACTGAACACTAGGTTCACACTAACACTGAAGACTAGGTTCACACTAACACTGAACACTAGGTTCACACTTACACTGAAGACTAGGTTCACACTAACACTGAACACTAGGTTCACACTTACACTGAAGACTAGGTTCACACTTACATTGAAGACTAGGTTCACACTTACACTGAAGACTAGGTTCACACTTACACTGAAGACTAGGTTCACACTTACACTGAAGACTAGGTTCACACTTACACTGAAGACTAGGTTCACACTTACACTGAAGACTAGGTTCACACTAACACTGAACACTAGGTTCACACTAACACTGAAGACTAGGTTCACACTTACACTGAAGACTAGGTTCACACTTACATTGAAGACTAGGTTCACACTTACACTGAAGACTAGGTTCACACTTACACTGAAGACTAGGTTCACACTTACACTGAAGACTAGGTTCACACTAACACTGAACACTAGGTTCACACTAACACTGAACACTAGGTTCACACTTACACTGAAGACTAGGTTCACACTTACACTGAACACTAGGTTCACACTAACACTGAACACTAGGTTCACACTTACACTGAAGACTAGGTTCACACTTACACTGAAGACTAGGTTCACACTTACACTGAAGACTAGGTTCACACTTACACTGAAGACTAGGTTCACACTAACACTGAACACTAGGTTCACACTAACACTGAACACTAGGTTCACACTTACACTGAAGACTAGGTTCACACTTACACTGAACACTAGGTTCACACTAACACTGAACACTAGGTTCACACTTACACTGAAGACTAGGTTCACACTTACACTGAAGACTAGGTTCACACTTACACTGAAGACTAGGTTCACACTAACACTGAACACTAGGTTCACACTTACACTGAAGACTAGGTTCACACTAACACTGAACACTAGGTTCACACTTACACTGAAGACTAGGTTCACACTAACACTGAACACTAGGTTCACACTTACACTGAAGACTAGGTTCACACTTACACTGAAGACTAGGTTCACACTAACACTGAACACTAGGTTCACACTAACACTGAAGACTAGGTTCACACTTACACTGAAGACTAGGTTCACACTTACACTGAAGACTAGGTTCACACTTACACGAAGACTAGGTTCACACTAACACTGAACACTAGGTTCACACTAACACTGAAGACTAGGTTCACACTTACACTGAAGACTAGGTTCACACTAACACTGAAGACTAGGTTCACACTAACACTGAAGACTAGGTTCACACTTACACTGAACACTAGGTTCACACTAACACTGAAGACTAGGTTCACACTAACACTGAACACTAGGTTCACACTAACACTGAAGACTAGGTTCACACTAACACTGAACACTAGGTTCACACTAACACTGAAGACTAGGTTCACACTAACACTGAACACTAGGTTCACACTAACACTGAAGACTAGGTTCACACTAACACTGAACACTAGGTTCACACTAACACTGAAGACTAGGTTCACACTAACACTGAACACTAGGTTCACACTTACACTGAACACTAGGTTCACACTAACACTGAACACTAGGTTCACACTAACACTGAACACTAGGTTCACACTAACACTGAACACTAGGTTCACACTAACACTGAAGACTAGGTTCACACTAACACTGAAGACTAGGTTCACACTAACACTGAACACTAGGTTCACACTAACACTGAAGACTAGGTTCACACTAACACTGAAGACTAGGTTCACACTAACACTGAAGACTAGGTTCACACTAACACTGAACACTAGGTTCACACTTACACTGAAGACTAGGTTCACACTAACACTGAACACTAGGTTCACACTTACACTGAAGACTAGGTTCACACTAACACTGAACACTAGGTTCACACTAACACTGAAGACTAGGTTCACACTAACACTGAAGACTAGGTTCACACTTACACTGAAGACTAGGTTCACACTAACACTGAACACTAGGTTCACACTAACACTGAAGACTAGGTTCACACTAACACTGAACACTAGGTTCACACTTACACTGAAGATTTTAAGATTCACCCACTATGGGTGGGTGAATCTTACCATTCTGTGATTTGATCAGAAGATCTCGCATTCTGGGATCACATCAGCTATTGCTGACGCTGGATAACTAGAACTTTCAATACAAGAGACATTGAGCTAGTGATGACACTTGTCACTTGTTCTCTGCAGGCTGAAATACTGCTGAGGAAGAGTTAGACGCATCTTTTGTATAAAATTCTACATTCTTCACGTTATGTCCTTTTATACTGTATTGATAAAGTTACTGATTGTCGAAACATTTACAAATAAAGATACCCAGATGTTGCACAAGTGTCTAATTCTTCATCTTGTCGGTATTGTGTACTATTCATGTAGAACGTGTCAAACACTGCAGTAGCATGGAATCTTGATGCAGAGAACATCTCCACAACCTTGCTTGCTCCTGGCTCATCCCTCGGGTATCACCTACTTCCACTGGGAAATCCCGCCTACCACTGACAATACCTTCTGCTGCACGTTTTTCACATGACGCCAGTATGTAAGCACCAAGCTTCGTGCCTCTGCTTCAGATTCCTCAAGACTACGGTGATCTTCACCAACTTCAAAGCTGATGGACTGATTACCTCATCTTTTGTATATAATTTTACAGTCTTCACATTATGCCCTTGATAAAGTCATTTGTTGGCGAAACGTCTACAGATAAAGTTACTCAGATGTAATCCTTCACCTTGTCGGTACTGTATACCATTCATGAAATACTGCTGTAAATTAACGTCCCTCTGAACTACTGGGAACACATGTATTCAACTGTATTCCTTGGAATATAGGCGAGAAAGGTACATCAAGTCCCAGATTTGCTCATTGAAATCGCTCCATATGAAAACAAGAGACTTGGCAGACGGTGCAGAGCACATCCAATAGAAAATAAAGATCACGACAAGTACACTTAAAAGAGAACTTGATAAGTGTCAGAGGTTCCCGACTTTTCAACGCCCTTCTTGCATAATGGGAATTACGATAAAACTTCTGGCTACCTTGAAGAGAGAGCTTGGCAAGTTCATGAGACCAGTTCGTGACCAGCTGGGTATTGGTTCATACAACAGACTACGTGCGGCCAACATTAAGAGGCCAGGTCGGTGACCTGGCAGCGGGGATAAAGACCCCCCTGGAAACATCCCTTAGGTATCCCTCAAGCAAAAAGTGAATTGAGTGATATAAGACGAAAGATTGTAGAGGGTCTTCACAACAGACTGACTAATCTTCAAGTATCAGACGATTACCGTAGCCGTTCGACAACCACATCCAGGATAACATGTCATCTGCAGTTATCACAAATGTACACCAAGGAAGAGGTAGACCAGTTGGTTAATTATTACCGTCGTGGAGACGTCAGGACAATACTATTGCAATACAAATAACTGCGATTTATTATTTATATGTGTGGTATCATAAATTGAGTATTTACTTGATTAATTATACGATATTCATAATCCCGTGTTCTTGAAGTGCATATTCAAGGATCATTAATGTCAATAATGATATTAAAATTCATTATAAATCATTGATTTATAGTTTGAATTGTTATAAGTGTGCGTTTGTTTCCTTAAATTATAAATTGAAGTATGATAAGTATAGCATTGCTTGTTCTTAGGTTTAAGATGACGAGGAAGACGGATGCTGACTCCTAGGAAGGCTGATTATTATTATTATTATTATTATTATTATTATTATTATTATTATCAGTTTAAGAAACCAGGGAACTGGTGGTGTTCGCACCCATGACAAGTGATCCCCACAACTCACAGACCAGTGCGTTAACCACTCGACCAGCTGGTCTGTGAGTTTTATGACTCACTCGCCATGGGTTCAAGCTCCAACCGTTCCCTGATTTGTTTGCAGTCGTGTTATTACGATTTCGTGAATCATGATCATATAGCTGTGCAAGGAGGGATGTGTGAAGGATGGGAGTGAGAGGCAGGAGTGTGCGAGGGTAGGAGTGAGAGGCAGGAGTGTGCGAGGGTGGGTGTGAGAGGCAGGGGTGTGCGGGGGTAGAAGTGAGAGGCAGGGGTGTGCGAGGGTGGGTGTGAGAGGCAGGAGTGTGCGAGGGTGGGTGTGAGAGGCAGGAGTGTGCGAGGGTGGGTGTGAGAGGCAAGAGTGTTCGAGGGTGGGTGTGAGAGGCAGGAGTGTGCGAGGGTGGGTGTGAGAGGCAGGAGTGTGCGAGGGTGGGTGTGAGAAGCAGGGGTGTGCGAGGGTGGGTGTGAGAGGCAGGAGTGTGCGAGGGTGGGTGTGAGAGGCAGGAGTGTGCGAGGGTGGGTGTGAGAGGCAGGAGTGTGCGAGGGTGGGTGTGAGAGGCAGGAGTGTGCGAGGGTGGGTGTGAGAAGCAGGGGTGTGCGAGGGTGGGTGTGAGATGCAGGAGTGTGCGAGGGTGGGTGTGAGAGGCAGGAGTGTGCGAGGGTGGGAGTGAGAGGCAGGAGTGTGCGAGGGTGGGTGTGAGAGGCAGGAGTGTGCGAGGGTGGGTGTGAGAAGCAGGGGTGTGCGAGGGTGGGTGTGAGAGGCAGGAGTGTGCGAGGGTGGGTGTGAGAAGCAGGGGTGTGCGAGGGTGGGTGTGAGAGGCAGGAGTGTGCGAGGGTGGGAGTGAGAGGCAGGAGTGTGCGAGGGTGGGTGTGAGAGGCAGGAGTGTGCGAGGGTGGGTGTGAGAGGCAGGAGTGTGCGAGGGTGGGTGTGAGAAGCAGGGGTGTGCGAGGGTGGGTGTGAGAGGCAGGAGTGTGCGAGGGTGGGTGTGAGAAGCAGGGGTGTGCGAGGGTGGGTGTGAGAGGCAGGAGTGTGCGAGGGTGGGTGTGAGAGGCAGGAGTGTGCGAGGGTGGGTGTGAGAGGCAGGAGTGTGCGAGGGTGGGTGTGAGAGGCAGGAGTGTGCGAGGGTGGGTGTGAGAAGCAGGGGTGTGCGAGGGTGGGTGTGAGAGGCAGGAGTGTGCGAGGGTGGGTGTGAGAGGCAGGAGTGTGCGAGGGTGGGTGTGAGAGGCAGGAGTGTGCGAGGGTGGGTGTGAGAGGCAGGAGTGTGCGAGGGTGGGTGTGAGAGGCAGGAGTGTGCGAGGGTGGGTGTGAGAGGCAGGAGTGTGCGAGGGTGGGTGTGAGAGGCAGGGGTGTGCGAGGGTGGGTGTGAGAGGCAGGAGTGTGCGAGGGTGGGTGTGAGAGGCAGGAGTGTGCGAGGGTGGGTGTGAGACGCAGGGGTGTGCGAGGGTGGGTGTGAGAGGCAGGAGTGTGCGAGGGTGGGTGTGAGACGCAGGCGTGTGCGAGGGTGGGTGTGAGAGGCAGGAGTGTGCGAGGATGGGTGTGAGAGGCAGGGGTGTGCGAGGGTGGGTGTGAGAGGCAGGAGTGTGCGAGGGTGGGTGTGAGAGTCAGGAGTGTGCGAGGGTGGGTGTGAGAAGCAGGGGTGTGCGAGGGTGGGTGTGAGAGGCAGGAGTGTGCGAGGGTGGGTGTGAGAGGCAGGAGTGTGCGAGGGTGGGTGTGAGAAGCAGGGGTGTGCGAGGGTGGGAGTGAGAGGCAGGAGTGTGCGAGGGTGGGAGTGAGAGGCAGGGGTGTGCGAGGGTAGAAATGAGAGGCAGGGGTGTGCGAGGATAGAAGTGAGAGGCAGGGGTGTGCGAGGGTAGAAGTGAGAGGCAGGGGTGTGCGAGGATAGAAGTGAGAGGCAGGGGTGTGCGAGGGTAGAAGTGAGAGGCAGGGTTGTGCGAGGGTAGGAGTGAGAGGCAGGGGTGTGCGAGGGTAGGAGTGAGAGGCAGGGGTGTGCGAGGGTAGGAGTGAGATGCAGGGGTGTGCGAGGGTATAAGTGAGAGGCAGGGGTGTGCGGGGGTAGAAGTGAGAGGCAGGGGTGTGCGAGAGGCAGGGGTGTGCGGGGATAGAAGTGAGAGGCAGGGGTGTGCGAGGGTAGGAGTGAGAGGCAGGGGTGTGCGAGGATAGGAGTGAGAGGCATGGGTGTGCGAGGGTAGAAGTGAGAGGCAGGGGTGTGCGGGGGTAGAAGTGAGAGGCAGGGGTGTGCGAGGGTAGGAGTGAGAGGCAAGGGTATGCGAGGGTAGAAGTGAGAGGCAGGGGTGTGCGAGGATAGAAGTGAGAGGCAGGGGTGTGCGAGGGTAGGAGTGAGAGGCAGGGGTGTGCGAGGGTAGAAGTGAGAGGCAGGGGTGTGCGAGGGTAGAAGTGAGAGGCAGGGGTGTGCGAGGGTAGAAGTGAGAGGCAGGGGTGTACGAGGGTAGAAGTGAGAGGCAGGGGTGTGCGAGGGTAGAAGTGAGAGGCAGGGGTGTGCGAGGGTAGGAGTGAGAGGCAGGGGAGTGCGAGGGTAGAAGTGAGAGGCAGGGGTGTGCGAGGGTAGGAGTGAGAGGCAGGGGTGTGCGAGGGTAGGAGTGAGAGGCAGGGGTGTGCGAGGGTAGAAGTGAGAGGCAGGGGTGTGCGAGGGTAGAAGTGAGAGGCAGGGGTGTGCGAGGGTAGGAGTGAGAGGCAGGGGTGTGCGAGGGTAGAAGTGAGAGGCAGGGGTGTGCGAGGGTAGAAGTGAGAGGCAGGGGTGTGCGAGGGTAGGAGTGAGAGGCAGGGGTGTGCGAGGGTAGAAGTGAGAGGCAGGGGTGTGCGGGGGTAGAAGTGAGAGGCAGGGGTGTGCGGGGGTAGAAGTGAGAGGCAGGGGTGTGCGAGGGTAGAAGTGAGAGGCAGGGGTGTGCGAGGGTAGAAGTGAGAGGCAGGGGTGTGCGAGGGTAGAAGTGAGAGGCAGAGGTGTGCGAGGGTGAGTGACAGGCAGGGGTGTGCGAGGGTAGAAGTGAGAGGCAGGGGTGTGCGAGGGTAGAAGTGAGAGGCAGGGGTGTGCGAGGGTAGAAGTGAGAGGCAGGGGTGTGCGAGGGTAGAAGTGAGAGGCAGGGGTGTGCGAGGGTAGAAGTGAGAGGCAGGGGTGTGCGAGGGTAGAAGTGAGAGGCAGGGGTGTGCGAGGATAGAAGTGAGAGGCAGGGGTTTGCGAGGGTAGGAGTGAGAGGCAGGGGTGTGCGAGGGTAGAAGTGAGAGGCAGGGGTGTGCGAGGGTAGAAGTGAGAGGTAGGGGTGTGCGAGGGTAGAAGTGAGAGGTAGGGGTGTGCGAGGATAGAAGTAAGAGGCAGGGGGTAGGGTAGAAGTGAGAGGCAGCGGTGTGCGAGGGTAGAAGTGAGAGGCAGGGGTGTGCGGGGATAGGAGTGAGAGGCAGGGGTGTGCGAGGGTAGATGTGAGAGGCAGGGGTGTGCGGGGGTAGAAGTGAGAGGCAGGGGTGTGCGAGGGTAGAAGTGAGAGGCAGGGGTGTGCGAGGGTAGAAGTGAGAGGCAGGGGTGTGCGAGGGTAGAAGTTAGTGAAAGTAGGGAAGAGTGCAAGGGTAAAATTTAAATCAAAGTTGATGCAACTGTTTAGTTTTTGTTAAAAAGTCAGAGATTTTGCCTGAAAGGACCTATGACGTCAGTGTGAGCGAGTGTGTTGTGAGGTGGAGACGCTACAAGGGAATCCTCAGTGACACTGTATCCTGACAATGTTGGCAGAGCTAGTATCAGTGAGTAGTGTGTGTCCCATGTGAAGTGGGATAGCTTAGTGTTCCAAACACGACAGCGGTGGGAAGATGATGGCAGAGATCTAAATATTGTTTGATAGAAAAAGCAATTTGCTGTGACCCAACTCAGACTACCGTTGTTGCAGATGTTTGCAGAGGTGTTGGGAGATTATTGACAAATAGTCTGAGAAAGGAATTCCCTCTGTGGGAAATCGGGAGATCATGAATAGCTGAGTGAGCGGCTGAGTCTGCTTATTCATTGTCACGAACATTGTGTCCAGGTTTAGTTTAATATGTTTATTATGCACCCCATACCCATCCAGTGGGCGGTAGTCAAAAGATTACAGAGGTACATAATGGGTCCAGGGACTGGGCCTCAAAGTTTTGATAGCTGAGCAAGTTACAGAGGTAATGAATTCACAATTTACAAAGGTAATGAACTCACAATTTACAAAGGTAATGAACTCCAGGTAGGTCTAGTCACAATCATGACAAGTTACAAAGGTATTTACAGATTACAGAGGTACACAATGGGTCCAGGGACCGGGCTCCAAAGTTTTGATGGCTGAACTAGGTACAAGGTAATGAACTCACAAGTTACAAAGGTAATGAACTCACAAGTTACAAAGGTAATGAATACTGTAAGAATGGTTACTTACGTGTATACAGGGACCCACCAAAAAAAGATTTTTGTATTCACTAGAAATGCGATATAATCACAACTATATAGAAGTTGATGGTACGAGGGAGTCAAATTTCTGGATAGCTTGTAACACACTTTGGAAGTTTGAAGCAGCTATAAATGACGAGGCGGACATGCTTTCAATATGTATAATAACAGTAAGAATGGCATGTAACTGCTGTGAAAACATCGGCCAATTCTCATACATGGCCTTGGATAATTCTTTCAGGAAAATCAGCTGCATATCCAACACCATTGGGAGATTTAGAGCCATTAGTGTACACTGCAATAGCTTAATAATGAGAATGGAAGCGTTCAAGAAAGAGTGATTGTAAGGTTGTAGCAGGTAATTGATCTGCGCAAGAAGGTGGGGAGGAGCAACCTCGGAACCTCTCAAGGAGGGAGGGAACGTTAAGGTAAGGTAAATGAAGGGAAGCCAGTAAAGAGAGAATTTGGAGAGAAACGGGGCGTAATAAATAGGGACGACGATTAAACAAATTAGCCCTACTAACATCCGTTATCGTTATAAATGTGTAAGGATCGTGAAGGTCGTAGAAGCGGACATAAGAAAAACAATGAATATCGCATCTTGTAAAGTTGGGACGTTCGTCTTTATGCAGGCTGTCTACCAGCAAAGATGGAAAAGCTTCGAGACACAAACATGACACATGGTGAACAAAAAGGCACAATACCATTACTAGAACAATACACAAATAATCCGCACATAGAGAGGAGCTTACGACGAGTTTCGATCCGACTTGGACTATTTACAAAGTCACTACTACTTCCACTACCTGCCTTACCTCTACCATAACTGCTGCTCCCACCTCTCTTGTCTCGTCCATGCCAGCTGGTCTATATATACTGGCTCCCTCTCTCTTTTCTGTTAGTGTGACTTTTTAAATGGTCCAAGTCGGACCGAAACGTCTTCGTAATCCGTTCTCTTCTATGTGCAGGTTATTTGTGTAATAACCCATGATGGTGATGACGTCAAGTTTAGAAAGGGTATCGGGGAAGGATGAAGAATGTACTGTAGCTGGTCACTATAGTCTAGGTTAGATGAGATGAGAGCTGAGTGAAGGCCAAAAAGATTTGTTTATCGGCGTCCCAAGAAAGTTGGGCTAGAGTTTTAAGGAGGTCTAGGCACCCATGAAAAGCAGTTTCGGTAAGGTTATGTGAGGCTTCAAAAACATTCGATGATCAAAGAGAAGGCGGAAACGTTTGACTATAACCTGTTCAAATATACGGGAACCATACAGGTATTGAACGGCATGAGGGATAATAGTCTTGTGAAAGTTATCTTGTGTGATTTGCCAACAGTTTAAACCCAAGAGAGGCGGACCTTGGAGAATCACGATGAAGAATATGTTGGAGAGAGGTTGCTACAAGGTGACAGTCAGTGTCTGCATAACATGTAGTAAAATCATCGACCTTGATGACCAAACATTGGAAGGGAAAACAGAGGCAAGATCATTAATGGTGAGGAGGAAGTGAGTAGTGCCTAGAACACGACCTTGAGGTACGCCTTCATCCTGAGCAAAGTTAAAGGGAAAAAAGCTATTGTTTACCCGGTCAGTGAAGTGCCTCTCTGATAAGACATCTCGTGTGTGTATGTGTGTGTGTGTGTGTGTGTGTGTGTGTGTGTGTGTGTGTGTGTGTGTGTGTGTGTGTGTGTGTGTTTGTGTGTATGTGTGTATGTATTAAAGTGGTCCACAAATATGAAAGTCTGCAATGTTTTGTCTAGTCCGCCGTTATGTTCACCTCAAACACTAAACATTCCACGCGTAGTTTCAGAAGTTTTGGCATTTATTTATGAACACTGATGAATCACCTCAAACTTTCAACCCCCCCCCCCCTCCTTCCCTCTCCCATAAAAAAGGAATTCCTATTTTCTCTTAATGAGAAAATGAAGTATTATTAAGGAAATAAAATTGATTTTCTAAAGAAAAATGCTAGAGAGATTTTCAGCGATAACAAGAAACAAAATTGTAAGAACAGATTTAGCATATATCAGCACGATGTATATTATATCGACAGTGTCGTTTATGATGGTCAAGAGTAACTATTCTCTCTCCTTTGAACTGTAGAAGTGTAACAGCCAAGTCCAGTTCATTTTTCTATTGGAGAAGAGATTCAGTTTCTACAATCGGGATACAATTTTTTTGTTGCTTTACTACGAGCATGATTTACTGCAGATGGTCCCTATTCTTGGTCAGAGATCCTGAGAACTCAGGACGATCCCAGATAAATGAAGAATCGATAGGTTACAACAGAGATGAAGTCTCTGAGTCTCTTTGGTGATGCATCTGTTTCCCTTGATCGTTCCCTACATCTTGGCGTCTCCCGAGCTTTCACCGTCTCTCGCTTCTCCTCAACACTGACTCCATCATCGAAAAAGCTCGAGGCAACCAGTTCCTCTACCAGGTACCACAAATAAAAACATTGGTGATCTCACTCAAAAGTTTGCTATAACCCCTCATAGCTTGCGGTTCACTGGAAGTGTTCGAGGTCGTGTCTGGGAGCTAGTATTGTGAAGAGAAGCTGTAAACCAAACCTTAGGGTAGACCGTAGCGATGAGTGTCATAGAGGTCTCGAAGCCTCTCTCTTCCCTCTGTGTAAAGGTTAGGTTAGGTAATATTTGTCAGGAAACAGGACAAGTGTTGCTGACGCGGGACTTAGTCATACGATCCGCAGCTGGAGCTTTTGGTGTTCTTTGCCAGGAACGCTGTTCACTGAAGAGAAATAATTCGAAGTAACACGATTTTCACCACCGAGCGAACTCTTACAGTATGAACGACTCCAGGAAATGGATTCCCTTTATGTAACAACCATAATGAATGATGCAGTGTACGTCATTCATGTTAATCATCCTAAATGATGCAGTATTCATCATTCTAATGAGATAATCTTGCACATTCAAACCTTTCATAATTATTTTCAGCCAGGTGCATCGTTACCTGCTTATTTTTAATTTGTGTATTGGTGGTTAAGTATATATTTTTAAAGGTTTATATAACCTAACCTAAGTTAACTTACCTTAACCTAACTCATCTTAACCTACCCTAATCTCCCCTGACGTACCCCACCCTAACCTACCCTAACTCTTGCCATCTATTCTAACCTATCCTAACGTACCCTACTCTGCCTTGCCGTGCTCTACTCTAACCTAATCTACCCTAACGTAACCTATACTAGCCTACCCTAACTTCTTCTACCCTAATCTAATCTAATCTAAAAGGTAATGAGACGACTGCAAACAAAACATACCACGGGCGGAGCTTGAACACGCGATAGAGAATCGTAAAACTCCATACCAAATTCCGACCGTCATGATGACTTCCTTGAGGGGACTTGAGTTAGAGTTCGTCACGGCCAGGCTGGCGGGAGATTCGTCTGTGAAAACTTGCATTTGTGATCACAGTGGTGCCTATGCTAACCTCCCTATGGTGTATAAATATACCTAGTTGGATGAATCTTAGTGTTAACCAGCTGACCCAGTGGCTAACGCATCGGTCTGGAGTTTTACGACTACCGCGGGTTCAAGCCCCGCCTGTGGTATGGTTTGTTTCTAATCTGATGTAACCTACCCTAACCTGTGCTAACCTATCATACCCTACCTTTATTATAACCTCAGACTACCCTAACTTATCCTACCCTACCCTAACTAAACCTAACCTAAACTAACCTGGCCTTTCCAAACCTACTCTACCGTAAACTGCTTGAATAACCTATTCCAAAAATAACCTAACCTTGCCTAACTTAGAGAAAATAAGATTTGTAAGTTTATAGGAATCATTAAACAGTGACATTGGTTACATCATAAGAAAATTCTTGTGTTAAAACGAGTCTAAGTTTAATATGCCAGGAAACTCATCCTAAGTGACTGGGTGTGTAAGCTAAAATATATGTCGTAGAGGTTCGTATCTGTCTGCCACCTAAGTCTCGCTGGGTTCCTAAGTCATGACTGACTGTGGCTCTGCTAAGACCAGCGTCTCACGGTGTGCTTAATACCCTCACCACCCTTACCGTCATATCTGACATACACAGAAATGTAAGCCATAGCTCCGTGTCTTCCTTTGCGGATGAGACCGAATTGCCATGACAGTGTCCTCCATCGAAGACACGGCAAGACTCCAAGCGGACATCAACCAAATCTTTAAATGGGCCGCAGAAAACAGTACGCAGTGCAGTGAAGAGAAATTTCAATTATTCAGATATGGAAAACTTGAGGAAATTAAAATTTTATCAGGGTATAAAACAAATTCTCTCCACACAATAGAGCAAAAATGTGAAGGACCTGGGAGTGATAATGTCAGAAGATCTCACCTTCGAAGACCGCAACAATGTATTTACTTCATCTGCTAGAAAAACAATAGGATGGATAATGAGAACCTTCAGAACTAGGGATGCCAGGCCCATGATGATTCTCCTCAAATAGCTTGTTCTCTTTAGGCTGGAATACTGTTGTACACCAACTGCCCCCTTCAATGCAGGTGAAATTGCTGACCTGGAGAGTGTACAGAGAAAGTTCACGGCACACGTAAGTACAATAAGGCACCTAAATTACTGAGAAGGTTGAAGTCCCTTGCTCTGTATTCCCTGGAACGCAGGCGAGAAAGATACGATAATGTACACTTGGAAAATCTTAGAGGGATAAGTACCAAACCTATACACGAAAATCCCTCCCTACGAAAACAGAAGACTTGGCAGGAGATGCAATAGTCTCTCAGTGAAGAGCAGGGGTGCCACGAGTACACTAAGAGACAACAGAGTAAGTGTCAGAGGCCCAAGATTGTTCAACTGCCTCCCAGCATACATAAGGAGGATTACCAATGGACCCCTGACTGTCTTCAATAAGGCACTGGACAGGCATCTAAAATCAGTATCTGATTAGCTGGGATGTGGTTCGTACGTCGGTTTACATGCGGCCAGCAGTAACAGCCTGGTTGATCAGACCCTGATCCACCACGAGGCCTGGTCACAGACCTCGACCCCCGAAACCCTCTCCAGGTAAACTCCAGGTCAAAAATGTATACATACTACACAAGTATATGCACTGCTAACAGTTCATGCACTAACCTTGTGAAAATACACACAGATCAGGGAGGCAGCATGGTTACGGTATGTATTACAAGCACACCAGCGATTTTCCGGCACCCCTGGTTTCAAAGCTATGCCTGATTTACAATGTTGCCGAACCAACGGTGGTCACTTTTATCAAGACTCTCTAACCTACTAATTACACACTTCCCGTATGTCTCTAAAGCACCATGGACTGCTAGAACCTTAAATTAAAGAAATATTAAATGTAAATTAAATTAACAAGATTTTTTAACAATTTATTTATCAATTGGAAGTTGAAAGCTGTCATGATTAATATTTCGTAGTTGATTATTTGATCTTGGGTTTCTGATGCTGCAGGTGTGACATCTGGGGTTAAATTTAATCAAAATAAGCTAAGAATCTCAGCTAGTGCAATATAAACAATCCAGGTGAGTGTGGCTACACTCAACGCCATCTGTGGGCCGCCAAGTAAACTGGTCTAACGGGTGCGAGAATTTCAAGCTGTCGCTCGTAATTTTGTCCGGACTAAAGGCGGTGCCAGATTATCCATTGCCAGAAAATCGGTGGTGTACCTGTATTTTAATTAAAAAAAAAAGTCCTCCTGAAAGTCCTATACATCATACTCAAAGGTCATTGTGTTGTATGTCATCTTTTTAAAGTCTGTGTTACCCATTTTTAGTTTGTTGTATTAATTTTTCAAAACTTCTGAAGCCTGTCTTAAGAATACAAGCCTGGTGGGCCCTACAGAGAAGCAACAGCTGACACAGTGTTCAACAGTACTTGGTTGCTTCTCCCTCTTCGTTCATCATAAATCGTCACTGTGAAACTTAAGGATAGAGTGCTTACACCTAACTTATGGTCACCTTGTAGGTGCTCCTTCCCTTATCATGTGACTTTTGGCGTGCTGATGACTGTAAACCATATAATAACTTTACCCACTGCTTTTGCTATTTTTAACGGGTCATCTTTTTTATATTTATATTTATCGGGGTACTTTTGTGTATCTCTGGGAAATTTTAGAAGCCGTTTTTATATATATTAATTAATGTGTTTATAAATACGATAGTTATAACTTCATGGATAGCATGTATGTTGTGTGCATGTTAGTGTCATTGATTATATTATTTTCTTTGTGTGTGTGTGTGTGTGTGTGTGTCTGTGTGTGTGTGTGTGTGTGTGTGTGTGTGTGTGTGTGTGTGCCTTTTTATTGACAAGGGCCTTGGATACCCTCATAGGTCTAAGTTCTCTCTACAAATTAATATTCGTTCCTAATAATGCGACATCTTTGTCCTCAGAATTCGCTACGAGAAGTTTGACAATGAGATGACGAAGCCAGCGTGTGAGGAGGGGTCAGGAGGGGGGACCTCCCAGAGCCAGGCCCTCGACCCCTCGCAACTCAACCTTCACCAGAATGGTCATCTTCACGAGTCCTCTCACAGGTAGGCGGCAACTATCTACTGAGATACTACCCTCCTCTCATATGAACGTGAAACAGAATCATGTTAAATATTGTACACTCACCGGATTGCTTTTCCTTTTGGTCTCATATCCATACAGGATGACAGGTACATACAAATTTGTGCATACATTCGCTAGATATACACCTTCATTTTCCAGTGTATTTCTTTCCCATTGACTACAACTGGTTAGAGACCAGGATTCGTAGGTGATGATCCTCGAAACCATAAACAAATAACAAGAGCAGGTAGGGTGAAGAGAGATGAGGTGATGTGAGCACACAGACAGACCAGCGTCCAAGGCAACATTGCTATGGAACCAACATGAAAGAAAATGTTGGTTATGAAAAATCGTTGTGATGAATGTGTCGGTAAAATGCTCGATGTGATGTGCATTACAGTGAGGAGGAATATGCTCGATGTGATGAGTATTATGGTGAAGAGAAAAATTCTCGACCAGTTGAGTGAGGTGTTGACATGATAACATATTTAATATGAGGCTAAAGGTGACCCGGAGCTCAGTGGTAGAACATTTGGCTCGCATCTGAAAGGATCCGGGTTTGATTCCTGGGCTGGGCGAGACATGAGTAAATCTCCTCTCACATACTGTTGTTCATCAAGCAGTAAATAGGTGCCTGGGTGTCGGTTGTTGACTGTTATGAGTGGCACCCTGGGAGGTGGCACGACATATTAGGTGAGGAATTAGATACATGTGCAACACCTGAGTACTTTTTATTAGAAGTTTCACCAATAGGTGGCTTTATTAATTTAATACAGACGATATGCGAAGACAGTAGTTGTTGAGGTAATTATTGCCTCAACTTTTCTTGGTATATCTTCTCTGTATTGACTGATCAAGACACTGGCTGGCGAGACGGTTTCAGAGATACCCTGGTGTTGCATATGTGTCTAATCCTTCATCTTGTTGGTATAGTATACCATTATTGTAAAGATACATTAAATGGCGTTGAAGACGAGGAATATGTTGCAGAACAAGATTTAGTGGGACAGTGTTCTATTCTGTATAGAGCTTTATACAGAACGAAAAGTTGTCTTATAAATGTTTGTTCTTCAGCTTGAGCCTTTGCTCCAGTTCGTTGCCAACACGCCATTTGAATTCAGTACGAAGCTTTGAAACGAGCTTAGGTAATATAACAGCTCTTAGCCTGTAATGCGAAGAGTGTTAAAGTTTTAGGTAACGAAGTTAAGGAAATAACTGAAACTAGATGAGGTAGGACTACCAATTAAGAGTGAAAAATGTGTAATACGTATGGAGACAGTAGGGTAGTGGATGGCTGGGACGGAAGCTGGAGAGAACGAGTGTTGTGGAACAGAACTCACGTAACTTAAAAGCAGACCATATGATCGGTACATGTCCTTGGGTGCTGGAGGTGGGAGCACGAACTGCGTTTTAGGGTGAACTAGATTCAAACCTAAGATAACTGTGGGTGCATGTGAGAGGGTCTCTCGGTACAGGTGAAAGGGGAGTGGCGTGTTTGAAAAGCAGTGAGTAGATGGGTACTCTCAAATATTTGGTGCTAGTGAGTAGATGGGTACTCTCAGGTAGATATTTGGTGCTAGTGAGTAGATAGGTACTCTCAGGTAGATATTTGGTGCTAGTGAGTAGATGGGGATGGGCAATCTCAGGTAGGTATTTGGTGCTAGTAAGTAGATGGGCAATCTCAGGTAGATATTTGGTGCAAGTGAGTAGATGAGCAATCTCAGGTAGATATTTGGTGCTAGTGAGTAGATGGGCACTCTCAGGTACCTGCCTCAAAGCCCCTCAACGTATCCGCCATTATGGTTATACTGCACTACAGTCCCCCTATGATCCCCACGATGGGGTTGCCATCCTTGTCAAATTTAACATAAAACACGAATCTCTCCCTATCCCTTTTATTCACCAACACTGTCTTGCAGTCAGAATACACACCCACCTTGGCCCCTTTATCTTTTTCACCACCTATGCTCGCCCAATCACTATTCTCAACATACACGACCTTTCCTTAGTCTTCAACTACACCAACATACCTACTAGCTGACATGAATGCCAAACACACCGCCTTTCATCACACCAGTAACAACCAACTTGGTCACCAATTACTCAACTTCACTAACCATAAACACCTAATTCATCTCGGCCCAGACTTCAATACCTTCTTCAATCACACGGGCCAAGGCAAACCAGACATCATTCTGGCAAACCGACCCCTCAAGGAAGGTTCCTTGATGTTGGTGAGGGGCTCTTGATTTAGGGAATTGGATCTGTGCTCCAGTTCCCCGAATTAAGCCTGAATACCTTCCACATCCCCCCCCCAGGCGCTGTATAATCCTCCGGGTTTAGCGCTTCCCCCTTGATTATAATAATAATAATAATCTGGCAAACCGAGCCAGCTCTCTATTTCAACACTACATCTCACCTGGCCCTATTACAGGCTCTGATCACATCCCAGTCATCTTGCACATCTCCTCCAACCCTATCCTCATTCCAACCACACCTTCCTTCTCCTACAAGAACGCTGACTGGGATGCTTTCAAACAACACATAGACAATATTAACCTCACCTATGACTACAACAACAAACCTATCTCTGACATCGATACTCAACTTGATCTCATCCAGGACACCATTACACAAGCAGCCAACAACGCAATACCAAAGAAAACTCACACCACTCGTTATTCCTTCAAACCGTCACTCAGAACAAGAAGACTAATTATCTGCTACAACAACCGCTTCCTCTACAACACACACAGATTTAATCAAGTTCGATTAGATCTCACTTACCTTAGAAACAACATTCTACACAGTCTAGACCAAGACCACAACAATCACTGGTCACAACTCATACAACAAGCTGACAAACAGCGTATTAAAAACACTAAAGCCTCCTGGAACTTTATCAAAAAAAAATAAGAGGCACTACTCCCACCAACAAATTCAAACACATCACCCACAACAACACACACATCTCAGACCCGCAGGCTGCTACCAACATCTTCAAACACATCTGGGAGAACATCTTCCACCCTCACCGACCTCACCCTAACGTTATTCAACACATTCAGAACATAGAACACTGGAACACTGCACACACAACACCAGATACACACACCTAGATCCCAAGAACTCGACATTAACCCGCACATAAAAGAGAGAAGCTTACGAGAGACTTCTGAGTCAATGGTCCTCGTCTCGTAAGCCTCTCTTTTATGTGTGGGTTATTTGTGTATTGTTCCAGTCACGGTATTGTGCCTTTTTGTTATTTATTTAACTCGACACTCCTTTCACCAACACAGACATTAAAACTCTCCTCAGACACCTTCCTCCCAAGGCTCCTGGCACCTCTGGCCTAAACCATATTATCCTAAAACACCTTCCTGACTCTATCATTACTGCCTACACAAACCTCTTCAATGCCTCCCTTGCCTCTGCATACTTCCCTTCCCTCTTCAAAGCTGCTACTGCTATCCTCCTTCCTAAACCCAAAAAAGACCACTCTGATCCTAGAAACTATCGCCCTATCAGCCTCCTCGAAATTTTAGGAAAACTCTTTGAAAAACTCATCAACCATCGCCTTCGCAGATACCTGAAACACAACTCTCTACTTTCTGATGGTCAGTTTGGCTTCAGAACACACAGATCCACACAAGATGCCATTAACATCATTCTCAACTACATCCACATAAACACAGAACAAAGAAACAGGACAGCCCTGGTTGCAAAAGACGTTGAAAAAGCTTTTGACACTGTCTGGCACCAAGGGCTCAAGTACAAACTCTGCACTAACTTTAACCTGCCTTTCACTACTCGTAAACTCCTCTGCAACTTCCTAGACGGCCGTACCATGAGAATCAAATTCCAAGGCTGTTACTCTGACTACTTCACACTAAATGCTGGAGTACCCCAGGGATCTGTCCTCTCCCCTACCCTCTACATTTTATACACTAACGACATTCCAACACCTGTATACCAAAACTCCATCACACTAGCCTATGCAGACGACATTACACAACTTATCACTCATGCCAATATAGATACACTCACACACAAAACACAAAATGAGGTCGACAGGATAGCCATCTGGGAACAAAAATGGAGGATCAAAACCAATGCAGCTAAATCCAGCATTACATATTTTAACTACAGAAAACGTGATCCTCCATTACCTGTCGAGCTCAGAACAGCTGACACCCGCACTTACATCCCCATGACACAATCTGTCACTGTCCTTGGCGTTAATCTTGACTACCTTCTACGCTTACACGGACACATTCACTCAAGACATGAAATAGCTAGTAAGGCCCTTGCGGGCCTCTACAAGCTGAAACATGCCTCTCAACGCACCAAACTACACCTCTATAAATCCCTTATACGTCCTCTGATAACTTGCTCTCCTCTAGCCCTCTCTCTTGCAGCAAAAACAAACTTACTTAAACTTCAGCGTGTCCAGAACAAGGCGCTGCGCTGGGTGCTTGATGTCAGATGGGAGGACTTCGCCACATGCGAGTCTCTACATGCCCAGTTAGACATCCCTGCGCTGAATCTGTACTGGAAGACGCTCAGTGACAGACAGATTGACAAACTTGTGACACGACATGACTACTGGACCTCTCTCCTTGACGAAGACATTCGCAGACCCACAAACCAACACAACCTTTTCTACTCCTTGCATGATCCTGCTCCTAACCCTATTTACAAATAACCTTGGATTCTCCGAGAGGTACCTTCTATGACAGGTACCATTCTCTGATCCACGTTCGCCTTACCCTTTGGGTTAAGACATGGCTCAGTTCTACACTCCTCTCTAGCTCTAAACGCCGCATGTCCCTTCCCGCTCACCCCACCGGAGTCCCAACAGAAGAGCCTGAATTTCTCTTCTCAATATCTGTCCCACGATCTCCTCGCTGCTGGGTTAAGCCCTGGCTCTATTTCTACGACTAAGAACACTCCTCTCCAGCACTATTCTTCGTCTGTCCCGTCTTTCCCGCTCATCCCATTTGGGATCTTACCTGAACTTTCGTTCGTTCGTTCGCTTGATCTTCAGATAGTTCCTGACTATGGAACTGAACTTCTCCAGGCTGAGGGACTGACAACCTCAAATTCTACGACTTCAAGGGTGATGGACTGATTGCATCGTCTTCACATCTCTACTGTTCCTGCCTACTTTCTGTATTCGACTGAAGAAGCCTACTGTGTAGGCGAAACGTTTCGGAATAAAGTTGCCTAACTGTTGCATATGTGTCTTACCTAACAACCAGGAGTAAGTCTGCCCAACAGGAAAACGCTGTTTAGTTTTGGATTCACTTTTTATATCTGTGGGTTTTAAAATATTGGCCAGAAGTTTATTCGGTATAAAATATAATAGTAAGTCTCCACAAGTCGGCTGTTAAAGTGCATCTCGACGTCTGCCAGAACCGCTCTCAATTTTTACAATCATATTGTGAGGTTTACCTGAGGCACTTGTGTGGTTCTTGACCAGTCTCACGTAGCAACCAATCTGCCAGGAAGCTCAGTTTGGGATGAATCACCAATGGCATTAATGTTCTGCTAAATACCCTCAAATGCTGTTGAGCCTTTTCGTTTATTCAGGAAATACTCATCTCTGGGGAAATTAGTTCCATAGTTTTGCTTATAATACGTTTACATGAATAATAGGCTGTCAGTCTCCGGGAAAATATATTTTTACGGATATGTCATTAGCGATTATCACGCTGGTAAACAGACGTAATACCTTCATAAAGTCACTCTTTAATATTCTAATATTCAGTTACGTTTACCAATTCGAGTTAAAAGGTAATCACCCACTTTAAAGTTTCATCAGTGATGGTCTTCCAAGTCTGTACTTCCGTAGCTCTCAGAGCTAGAAATTATAACACTCTTGTGACTAGCTTCCAGGTTCTGTTTACTCGGGTCCATAGAACCAATGGTCGATAATCCTTAATATCTTACTTGACATTGGCCCTACTCAGTAAATCAGCAGGGTTATGGTGACCGGGCAGGTTTCTGTCGCGTACTGCTTAGGGACTGCAGTATTCTGCTGACACTTGTGTACATATGTCAGTCTGGAAGATTTGTTCAATTCCATAGTGTCAGTGCTGTTAATTCTGAACATTTAGTTACATCTACCTTTGAATTGCCTTTGTACTTTGCAAAGTTCGGGATCAACTGATCAGTTTTAGTATTTTTAGCTAATTGTTAACATGCTACATGTTTAACATACACTATTATCTTGATGAATGTGCTGCTTTGTAGATGGTAACGTGCCACTGGTGAAGCGGCATATTTCCACTTTTTCATAGTAATGTACAATAATGATTATTATTTCTACAAGTACATGTACAAGGTATACAGGTCTAGCTGACATCAATGACATACTGCTATACAGAAAGCCCCTTGTTATACAGAGCATTTCGAGCAAATTAGGTCAGTTTTGTCTCCAGAATGAGACTTGCATCAGTCGACTAACACCCAGGTACCTATTTAACTGATAGGTGAACATGGACAGCAGATGTTTTAAGAAAACACATCCTAATGTTTCCACTTGTACCGGGGATCGACCCCCGGACCTCAGTGTGTGAGCTAAGTGCGCTAGCTATAAGTGATGCTCTGGAAGGTGTCTACATAGAACAGTGGGTAACCTTTAAGATAAGACTGTTTTCGATTCCCAGAAGGGGCGAGACATAAGGGAAAATCTTACAACTGCTGTCCCTGTTTACTTAGCAGTAAATAGTTAACTGAGTGCTAGTTGAATATTGTGGGTACCATACTGCGGGTGACAGAATTTCTCAGATAGGGCTAGGCTTTGAAATGAGAGGATTTAAGATAAATTTTTGCTTTTAAATTCAACCGCATACAAAACATAGATAAGTGTGTTAATCATGGGCGACAAAGATTGTAACAGATAGTAGGCTACTGAGTCGTGCTTTGAAACAGGAATAACACTTCATGGAGGGATTTACAATTGTACTGCTTTCTACCGCCAGACTTACTGATACAACCACCCACAATATAGGAACAGCCACCCACAATATAGGAACAGCCACCCACAATATAGTAACTTGCGAAGTTCCTATATTGTCATTCCATAACACTGAGAGAAGCCTTCCTGATGTCAACATTGTAGGTGCACTTGCCATTTCTGAATCTTAAGAGGTACCTAAGTTCCCCCGACTTCTAATAACATGTTCGATTTCCCAGTATAATCTACCTTGTCCATAATTGCTATCGCATTTGTTTTGTCTGTTTCGTAAGGTGAAGTCCAGGATCTTTTCTTAATTCATGGTAGAACTTAACAAATCTTCGAGGACAATTGTGTTGTAGAGGTCTGAGCTTTGCTCAGGTTTGTTAAGTTATGCCATGAATTAAGGAAAAATCCTAGACTTCATTTCACAAAACAGACAAAGCAAATGCGATAGTAATTATGGACAAGGTAGATTATAGTGGAATAATGAACATGTTATTTGAAGACGTCTTTTAATCTCTGGGTCAACAAGGCACCATTTACCAAGCGAGCGTTTACAGACATAATCTACTCGTCTGTGGGCTACATTTAAAGAATATCACACTGACGTAATGACTAATTTTGACGAAAACTTTGAGGTAAATGATGATTTCCTCCTCTCCACTAGGCAGCATTTCCTGCAATTCCTCAATAAGTTCCAAAACCAGTTGTAAAAGTACACTTTATTTCGGCAATTTTATTTCTTTTCAGCCTTCTTAACTAATAAATTATTCCTAGTGTTATTCGGTAGTTCCCTAGCAATTCTGGACAGGTTGAATGTAACTGTAGGCAAACCCAGTACTGAGCATTATAAGTTTCTCATGATCTAGGTAGCCTTTTAAATATTCCTCTCTCCTCAGGAGGTAATTGACCTTGTGTGACTCCTATGGTGTCCCAGCTCCATAATGTACGTGTTGCGCGCCCAGGAGTTGTCTCCTGAATTAGTTAAGCGCTTTACCTGGTCACAAACCTTCATCACTACTATAGTCGGTGTTAACATCGTCCTTGCAATCAATCTCAACTACCGTATATTCTGATATACATTCCAGGAAGGTTCCCTTTTGATCAGTAGTAGAGCGGCCGACTCAGTCAAATGAATCCGGGTTCGTTTTCCAGGCAGGGCGATGCATACGGGCAAGTCTCCTTACACCTGCTGCCCCTTTCTCCTAGCAGTAACTGTTTGTGTTGGTTTAGAAAACAACGTAGGCAAACACTAGGACATACTTATTAGAAAACGCTTCGGTCCTGGACCTTGTTCACTTCTAACATACATAAGTTGAAAGACAATATATATAGGCGGAGAATGAGGGATGAGTGACACATGGTGACCTGAAGAATACCATGTTGGGATGAGGACGGGTAGACGATGAGATCATGTGACTCTTGTGTTGGGTTGGTGGTGCTTTGCCTGGTTGAGTATCATGTATGCTAATGTTTTAGAAATTTTGTGGTTTCCAGTGTTACGTTCTATTGTGTCGGTGACGGCGATTAACGAGGCTTCTAGACATCGTCGGCGTCTAAGGTCTGGTTCGTTGATAATGAGTTGTGCCTCATCCCAGTTCATCAAATGCCCCGTGGAGTCTCTGTGGAGGACACAGGCGTACCTTAAATCGTCTCTGTTACAGGCACTTCGATGCTCGTTCAGGCGAACCGCAAGATCTCTGCCTATTTCACCAACATATGTCTTGGAACAGAATCTACAGGGGATGGTGTAGACTCCTGCTGTGGAAGTTAGAGGTGTGGGGCTGCGTTTCGTAGTGAGGTCTTTGATAGATGATGTGTTTATGATGGAAACGTTGATGTTACTCTTAGCAAGTGCCCGGCGAGTATTCGTGGCAACATCACCACATGGGAGTACTATGAACTGCTTAGAAGGCTGTTCCATGGGCGGTTTGTTGAGGACACCTTGTGCCTTGAGTCTGCAATCTCGGATGAAGAAAGATGGAAACTGAAGACGTGTAAAGGCTTGTGTTATGTAAATACATTCTTCTTCAAGAAAACAAGGGCTGGAGATGCGAAGAGCTCTCACGAAGAAGCCAACGAGGACTCCTCTTTTAGTGCGGGTATCTTGGTGGGAAGAGAAGTGTATAAGATCGTCCTTGTTGGTAGGTTTTTCTATACACTTTGAAGAGAAGCTTGTCACTGTCGGGAGATCTGCACAGGAGGACGTCGAGGAAAGGAAGTTTGCTTACGTGTTTTTCTAAATCAACTTGTCGTTATTTGTTACCAAGGTATATACCAACTGTTTGTGTAGCATGATGTGATAAAATATCCCCGTATGCACGCAAAATGAATAGTACGGAATGCGGCAAAAGTTTCTAATGCAGTTAAATATCACTGTTAAAGATTTGAGGCTAATCGGAAGAAGCAGTCACAGTTTCTCACATGGAAGATGACATTACTATTTCTTCAATAAAAATAAGAAATTGGCACTTACAGAACCTTATACCAATTTGAACCTTCTGTTAAGTTACACTAAGTTACACCGGTTTTAAAAATGTAATGCCAATCTGAAGACGCATTCTCTAGTTATCGCGCATTAGCCATTAAAGATTAAAGCCGCTCAGAAGAACGGCTTTAATGCTAAAGTTATTTCTTGGGGGGGGGGGATATATCACACCGTTTTAAAAATTCGCTGAGCCAGACAAATGTTAAAATGGGGAAGAAGAATTCAATAATTTCACCAATAAGAACATTTTGTGGTATCAAATCAGTGGTGACCTTACTGAAATACCCTGGTGAAACAGTATGAATAATTTATCCAACATGGATCTGAAGCAGTATCTCGGCGGGAAGATGATTTCATTGGCACAAGGAGTATGATCCAGACTCATACAACTACGACGGAGAAGATGCAAATGAGAGAGAGAGAGAGAGAGAGAGAGAGAGAGAGAGAGAGAGAGAGAGAGAGAGAGAGAGGGAGAGGGAGAAAGAGGGAGAGAGGGAGGGGGAGAAAGAGGGAGAGAGGGAGGGGGAGAAAGAGGGAGAGAGGGGGAGAAAGAGGGAGAGAGGGAGGGGGAGAAAGAGGGAGAGAGGGAGGGAGAGAAAGAGGGAGAGATGGAGGGAGACAGACGTCTCATCTCTCGCCTGGACCAATCCTGGATAGATCTGTCATTTTAGAAGTGCCTTCAACACAAGAGGGATGTGGGTGACCTTACTGTTATGTACAAGGCCAACATTGTCAAAGTACCACACTTGGATCCACTCCGAGGACAGCGTGAAGCAAGCTTCTATACCACAAGACGGGCAGAAAGCAGCAACTTCGCTCTGACTGTACCCTTTTCCAGAACATCACTTCATCTGAGATCATTTATCCCCAGGATGACTCAATTATGGAACACATTCGTACAGCATTATGATGTCAACGAGATAAAGTCAGTTGATCAGATGAAAATGCTGGCCCACAGATGGCTCCAACTTCATCCTGTTCCTTACTTGTATGTTTCATAACAATAAAAATGCTTTCAAATGAGCTGATGTAGGTAATAGCTCTTAGCTTGCCAATAAAGTTAGGGATCCTTAACCTGTAAATAGCTTGTCAATAAAGTTAGGGATCCTTAACCTGTAAATAGCTTGTCAATAAAGCTAGGGATCCTTAACCTAACCTTGTCAAACCCTGTGTAAAAGAGAGAGAGGCTGGCCGGTCTACGATACTGTATTTACTGACTCACCAGACTCTACGATACTGTATTTAATGACTCACCAGACTCTACGATACTGTAATGACTCGCCAGACTCTACGATACTGTATTTAATGACTCACCAGACTCTACGATACTGTAATGACTCACCAGACTCTACGATACTGTAATGACTCACCAAACTCTACGATACTGTATTTAATGACTCACCAGACTCTACGATACTGTAATGACTCGCCAGACTCTACGATACTGTATTTAATGACTCACCAGACTACGATACTGTAATAACTCACCAGACTCTACGATACTGTAATGACTCACCATACTCTACGATACTGTATTTAATGACTCACCAGACTACGATACTGTAATAACTCACCAGACTCTACGATACTGTAATGACTCACCATACTCTACGATACTGTATTTAATGACTCAACAGACTACGATACTGTAATAACTCACCAGACTACGATACTGTAATGACTCACCAGACTACGATACTATAACGACTCGCCAGACTCGACGATACTGTAATTACTCACCAGACTCTACGATACTGTAATAACTCACCAGACTCTACGATACTGTAATGACTCACCAGACTACGATACTGTAATGACTCACCAGACTACGATACTGTAATGACTCACCAGACTCTACGATACTGTATTTAATGACTCACCAGACTCTATGATAATGTAATGACTCGCCAGACTACGATGCTGTAATGACTCACCAGACTACGATACTATAATGACTCAGACTACGATACTGTAATGACTCACCAGACTACGATACTGTAATGACTCACCAGACTACGCTACTGTAATGACTCACCAGACTACGATACTGTAATAACTCACCAGATTACGATACAGTAGTGACTCACCGGACTACGATACTGTAATGACTCACCAGACTACGATACAGTAATGACTCACCAGACTACGATACAGTAATGACTCACCAGACTACGATACAGTAATGACTCACCAGACTACGATACTGTAATGACTCACCAGACTACGATACTGTAATGACTCACCAGACTACGATACAGTAATGAGTCACCAGACTACGATACAGTAATGAGTCACCAGACTACGATACAGTAATGAGTCACCAGACTACGATACTGTAATGACTCACCAGACACGATACTGTAATGACTCACCAGACACGATACTGTAATGACTCACCAGACTACAATACAGTAATGACTCACCAGACTACGATACTGTAATGACTCACCAGACTACGATACTGTAATGACTCACCAGACTACGATACTGTAATGACTCACCAGACTACGATACAGTAATGACTCACCAGACTACGATACTGTAATGACTCACCAGACTACGATACAGTAATGACTCACCAGACTACGATACTGTAATGACTCACCAGACTACGATACAGTAATGACTCACCAGACTACGATACTGTAATGACTCACCAGACTACAATACAGTAATGACTCACCAGACTACGATACTGTAATGACTCACCAGACTACAATACAGTAATGACTCACCAGACTACGATACTGTAATGACTCACCAGACACGATACTGTAATGACTCACCAGACTACAATACAGTAATGACTCACCAGACTACGATACAGTAATGACTCACCAGACTACGATACAGTAATGACTCACCAGACTACGATACAGTAATGAGTCACCAGACTACGATACAGTAATGACTCACCAGACTACGATACTGTAATGACTCACCAGACTACGATACAGTAATGACTCACCAGACTACGGTACAGTAATGACTCACCAGACTACGATACAGTAATGACTCACCAGACTACGATACAGTAATGACTCACCAGACTACGATACAGTAATGACTCACCAGACTACGATACAGTAATGACTCACCAGACTACGATACAGTAATGACTCACCAGACTACGATACAGTAATGAGTGACCAGACTACGATACAGTAATGACTCACCAGACTACGATACAGTAATGACTCACCAGACTACGATACAGTAATGACTCACCAGACTACGATACAGACTCACCAACTACGATACAGTAATGAGTCACCAGACTACGATACGACTCACAGTACGATACAGACTCACCAGACTACGATACAGTAATGACTCACCAGACTACGATACTGTAATGACTACAGACTACGATACAGTAATGACTCACCAGACTACGATACAGTAATGACTCACCAGACTACGATACAGTAATGACTCACCAGACTACGATGCAGTAATGACTCACCAGACTACGATACAGTAATGACTCACCAGACTACGATACAGTAATGACTCACCAGACTACGATACAGTAATGACTCACCAGACTCGGGGGAAACTTAGAAACACAAATCAAGATTAATATTCCATGTTTTGTTTTCTTCTCATTTATCTAACAGAAATTCTCTACATTCCTAAAAGAAAAAATAGTTTCTTTTTTTAAGAAACTGGAGTTCACATATAGCCTATGAGCTACTAAGTTCACATACAGCCTATGAGCTACTAAGTTCACATACAGCCTATGAGCTACTAAGTTCACATACAGCCTATGAGCTACTAAGTTCACATACAGTCTATGAGCTACTAAGTTCACATACAGTCTATGATACAGTTCACATACAGTCTATGAGCTACTAAGTTCACATACAGCCTATGAGCTACTAAGTTCACATACATCCTATGAGCTACTAAGTTCACATACAGCCTATGAGCTACTAAGTTCACATACAGCCTATGAGCTACTAAGTTCACATACAGTCTATGAGCTACTAAGTTCACATACAGCCTATGAGCTACTAAGTTCACATACAGCCTATGAGCTACTAAGAGCAAATAAGAGGCTGGAGTAAAATTTTGGAAATTGGCAGCTGAGTGTTTGATGTCGAGCAGTCGAGCCATTTGTAAATTATCCCATGAAAGCCAGTTCGTATTTTAATTTATGCAATTCATTCAGTAAAATTGGAAAATTGGCTCCTACAAACCCCAAGATATTCCAAAAATTTCCCTGATAAATTAGACACGTGTGTAACACTTGGTGTGTGTTTATTGTAGCAACATGGTGAAGAGCAGGAGTATGAGGTCTACCTGGAGGGCATTCCGGGGATCATCGTTCCCGGGGCCCGGTCTATGGCCAGGCTTCCTGGTGGATCAGGGCCTGATCAACGAGGCTGTTACTGCTGGCCGTACGTAGTCCAACGTACGAACCACAGCCCGGCTAATCCGGCACTGACTTTAGGTGTCTGTCCAGCTCCCTTATGGCTGGTGGGAGGCTGTTGAACAGTCTTGTGACCCCGGACACTTACTGTGTTTTCTCTTAGTGTACTAATGGCGCCCCTACTTTTCACTGGGGGTATGTTGCATCGCCTGCCAAGTCTTTTGCTTTCGTAGGGAGTGATTTGTGTGCAGATTAGGGACCAGTCCCTCCAGGCTCTTCCAGGTGTAGATTATCTGCGCTACAGTGAGTACAAGTCAAGTGCTTCCAAACGTTCCCATTAGTTTAGCTGTTTGATGGAACTTACATGTGCAGTAAAGGTTCTCTGTACATTCTCTAAATCTGCAATTTCACCTGCCTTGAATGGGGATGTTAATGTACAGCAGTATTCCAACCTAGAGAGAACAAGTGATTTAAAAAGGATCATCAATGGCTTGGCATCTCTTGTCTTGAATGTTCTCATTATCCATCTCCTCAGTTTCCTCGCAGATGTTATAGTGGGACTGTTGTGGTCCTTAAAGGTGAAATTTTGGAACATTACCACTCCCAGGTCCTTCATATTACTTTTCCGCTCTATTGTGTGATTAGAGTTTGCAGTATACTCAGTTCTAGTTATTATTTCCTCCAGTTTTCCATAACGGAGTATTTGGAATTTGTCTTCATTGAACATCATAATGTTCTCCGTTGCCCATTATAAAACTTGGGTTATATCTTCTTGGAGATTTGCCGTGTCCTCAATGGATGACACTCTCATGCAGATCCTAGTATCGTCTGCAGAGGAGGATACAGAGCTATGGTTTACATCTCTGTCTATGTCTGATATGAGGATGAGGAACAGGCTAGGTGCGAGTACTGTGCCTTGTGGAACAGAGCTCTTCACTATGGCAGCTTCCGATTTAACTCTGTTTACCACTACTCTTTGTGTTCGATTGGTTAGAAAGTTTGTCCCTCAGCCTGGAGTCAACGTAATCAGTCCATCAGTCTTTTCAAGACTGGTGGACTGATTACGTCGACATAATAAATATGGAATTGTTAGTTCAAGCTATGCCAGAAACCATTTTCCAATATTGTGATTCGGTTCAGAAATCGAGTTCATTTCTAATTGTACAGATTTAATATGGACGCCCTGTATATTCTCACACTAGGAGACTATATCCACACTAACAACCCAGGAGGTCCAAGTCGGACCGAAATATCGTCATAAGTTTCTTTCTCGTATGTGCGGGTTGTGTATAACCCAGGAGGGTTAACTTGGGATAATTCAAGTTAAGCAATGTGGTTTATTTCTTTTGGGATTCTTAGGTTCTTTCCTAGGAAGTTGACCCCTCCTAACAGACTATCTCCTAGGTTAACGAGACATTAGGTGTTAGGAGACTTATCCATACATCTTGTCCTTCCCAGAATTGAACCCAAGTCTCCCAGTGAGCTACGATGTACTTGTTCTTGTTCACTTGTTTCTCAGAGAATTGTTACTCATTTTAAAACACTTTAAAGAGTTTTCTCGCCTACACATTAGGCTTCTTCAGTCGAATACAGAGGGGGCAGCTGAAGCAGTAAAGATTTAAAGTCGATGTAGTCCATCACCCTCGAAAATGTAGTTTTGAGGTGATTAGTCTCTCAGGGTGAAGAGAGTTCTGCTTCATAGTCTGGAACAATGGGCAGCTGAAGCAACCGTCAAAGACAAAGCGCGTATAATCTTGACAGGACAGGAAAGACAGGGCCCACTAGAAGAATGTAATCATTGAGAGGAGCAAACCTACTAGGAAGGTCTCTCTCAAATACAACCGTTCTCACCCGTAGCTAGTGGTCAGGTAAAAAAAAAAAATGTCGAAGATGTCCTCTATAATAATAATCTTTATTTCTACAAGTACATATAGAAGGTATACAGTCCTGGCTGACATCAATGACATACTACTGTATAGAAAGCCGCTTGTATTGCAGAGCATTTCGGGCAAATTATGTCAGTTTTGTCCCCAGGATGCGACCCACACCAGTCGACTAACACCCAGGTACCTATTTTACTGATAAGTAAACATGGACCGCAGGTGTCTTAGGAAACACATCCTAATGTTTCTTTCAGCCAGTACCGGGGATCGACCCCCTGACCTCAGTGTGTGAGCCGAATGGCTAGCAATCGAGCTACGGGACACCTATACACCAACATACCGTTGTGTTGCCGAGTCTGACAGTGTGAATATGATAATGGTATTGTATACCATTATTATGTCCACAATGAATTTTCTTGCTCATCATTAGCATTTATTTGGCTTTGTGTTTGATCTTCTGGTGGAGGATGTGTGACGCTAGCCTCTGCCATCAGCCTCCGCTGGGCCGTGTAAATGTCAACTCAGGCGACCTGGTGTCTGGCTTCTTTACATCTCCGACATTCACGTTACCTAATTTGGCATTTGTTTTGCCTTCTTTACACTAGGAGCACACGCTACCCTGGCTCCTAACTTCCTACTCTTGTATGAAAAATTTGCTGTTAATGGCGTGTCAACCAGATCAGCTGCCATACACTGCTTACAAGCTCGGTACCATTGAACTCCATTTATTAGTATTGTTTAGATTTAAGTGTAGTATCCTAGGTTAGGTAGTGTACACTACACTCTGTCGATGTCTTCAGTGATAGTCTTCTTAGTTTAGGTGTTCCTTAGCTTGGTTGGTAGCGCACTCATCTCATACATTAATAAGGTCAGTGGTTCGATCCCCGATATGGGTGGAAACATTAAGGCGAGTTTCCTTAAGATACTGTCCCAGTTCACCTAGCTATAATTAGGTACCTGGGTATAAGGTGACTGGTGTGGATCGCACCCTAGGGACAAAATTGACCTAATTTGCTCGAAATACTCTGCATAATATGGGACTTTCTTTATAGTATGTCATTGATGCCAGCTAGGTCTGCATACCTTGTATCATTTACTTGTAGAAATAAAGATTATAATTATAATAATTAGGCAACGTAACTTAGCTCTGCATGTGCGTACAATATTACTAGGTTAGGCGGTGTTGTTTATATTTAAGGCTCCATAGATAGCACGGTCAGCTTCTCATATACATCTTAGATTTTAAACAAAGATTTCTGTATTATCAGATTTGTTTCTTGGTTATTATATCTGGTTCTTGAACCAGACTGAAACTAGTTATGCTCTTTGAGAAATAGTTGAAAATCAATCTGGGATCTAACATTTACTTTGTGATTTACTGCGTGAATTTTATGTACAAGTTTTGCAGAGTCGACATTGTAGAGTAAGAGTCATGTAGCGTAAAGGTAACATGCTGCTATTATAATAACAACATAGTCAATAATCTTCAACGCCCAATAAACTAAATAATCATTTGTTATCCTTACGGTAAAAGTCATCATTTTCGTGTTTTGAAATACTTCGTGAATTTGTAGAATGTTGGATTTGGCTCATCACCTTAACAGTTACTACGTCCAACAGCATAAGAAATTACGTATACTATTCTGGGTATGTACGTGGTTGTGAGATAAGTGGTATAAAATATCGACACGATGGAAAAAATACATATGCGGTATAATGCGATTTGTTATTGAGAAAGCCTACTGTGTGGGCGAAATGTTGTCAATAAAAGATCGCATTATACTGCATTTGTGTCTATTTTTCTCAACATGGTTGATAGTGTAGCTTGACGCCCAGTATGACAACATTCTCTAATGTTAGTAACCCGTGACCCAGTATGTAAAAACCTTACTCTAAGTGACAGCAGCGACATTCCCTCCATTATGTGAATTATCCTTTTCCAAATCTTTATATTCCAACATTCCCATTAAAAAAAATGTTCTTTAGAGGACACTCAAAACATAATGGTATAGAATCATATGATGAGATACTTTCACCAGAAGTTCGATAAGTTAGGGGGGGGGAGAAGGATAGGTAAAGGAAAAGAGTAAAGAGGGAGGTAATAAAGGTAAGTGGCGCATATTACGTTTCTACTGCCCAGCACGTTTCTTCAGTCAGATACAGAGGTGACAGAGATAATAAGAACATAAGAACGAGGGAACACTGCAGCAGGCCTACTGGCCCATGCGAGGCAGGTCCAAGTCTCCTACCGGCTTAAGCCAATGCACCCAACCTAGTCAGGTCAGGTCACATTGACTTAAGGGAGGAACACGGCAACCGACCTGTTAGCACAAGCTATCAGGTCTAACTCACACCCACCCACATCTACTCATGTATTTATCCAACCTATTTTTAAAGCTACACAACGTTCTGGCCTCTATAACGGTACTTGGGAGTTTGTTCCACTCATCCACAACTCTATTACCAAACCAGTAAAAGTGGAAAAGTAGTTTTTCAGATGTTTGGTTTTGAAATTTTCTTCACTTCCTACAAGGCTGCCCAGTCACTGTCACAAGTATCTTAGTCACCTCTGTATTCGACTGAAGAAACCTGCTGCACAGGAGAAACGTTTCGGAAATACCAGAGTGTTGCACAGTGTCTTATTCATTTACTTGCTGGTGTTGTATACCATCAATATGCGGTAATAACACTAAAAAAATAGACACAAATGCAGAATAATGCGATCCTTTATTGATTACGTTTCGCCCACACAATCTGTATTTGATCTCCACGGTAATAACACTGATGGCCGCGTTCACCAACCACTGGTGTTGAGGTCTTGGTGGAACAGACCCACGGCTCCTGCCTTGACTTAGGGTCCCACATAAATAATTGGGCTGCCACCTTTCAAGCTGAATTGTTGGCTATACTCCTGGCACTCAAATGTGTCCTGTCTAATCTGGGCCCATTATATCTGTCAGGTTAGGATATGACTGTGAACCGAAAAGGTAGTTGCTAGTTTATGTTGTTATGCGCCGCATACTCATCCTTGGGGTATGCGGTACATGCTGAGAGGCATATAATGGGACTGGGAGCAGGACCTCAACATCTGTGTGTTATTTAGGCAAGTTCCGGTAGTGATAAACTATTTAATTCAGAACGATAGTCATGAGTTTATACAGTCATGAATTCTCATTTCTGCTTACTGAATTCAGTAACGGACAGGTGGTTGAAAAGACACGTTGGTACAGGAGACCTTGTATTGTTTTGATGTTTCAAGAAGCTTCTTGTTATACGTCTTTTTTTTTTACCACTATGAGCCTTAAGTGTTACAATTGCAGGAGACACTAGTGTCACAGCTTGCGTCAGCAGCACGACACCTGCTGGCCAGGTGAAACATCTCTCCAATAAAAATACCCAAGTGTTACACGTGTCTAACTCATTAAGGGAAGGAATATTATAAATGACAGCGTTCACTATTTTTAACTAAACTCCCAATTTTAAAAATACTTCCACTCATGTTTCTCCCATGCAACATTTTCCTCCATATTTCCCCATGTCTTTGATTTTCCTCCCAGTCTGTAAACCCCTTATGTGTGATGTTTAAACTGTAAGTTTACTGTTATGAGCGCTAAGTGACCTACACAGTCAGTGTTCTGACATCACAACTACGGCTATTACTTACCTCTGACTGTCAATATTATTTGGTTCCTTCGAGTAGTAGTAGTAGTACCGATACATATTTTTGTTGCATGGTTAAATCACTACAATTATCACTACTTCATTTTTACCTATTTCTAGTCAAAGTAGTGGAGCTGTATGCTCAGTGTCTCGCTTACCTGGAATATACCTGGAGAGGGTTTTTGGGGGTCAACACCCCCGCGACCCGGTCTGTGACCAGGCCTCGCTTGCTTGAATTAACTGTAGATTCTTAGCAACTGTCCAGTGGTTGTAATGTACATGTTTACATGTGCATCACAACCACCGAAAGATATGTTTAATCAGAAAAGATCAATTGTCTCAATTTTCATTTTGCATGTTTCATTTCTAACACTCGTATGACAACTATGCTGTTATCGTACGTTGTAACCTGAAGGCTATTTTACTGGGAAATGTGTCTTTCCTCGGCATAACCTAACCTGAACATTAAAATGGTATAAAATACCGACAGGTTGTTTCATACTATGGAACAATGCTCTTCTCCAGACTGAGGGACTGACCACCTCAAAACTTTAAGGGTGATGGACTGATTACATCGTCTTCAAGTATCTTCTGCTTCTATCAACTTTTCTGTACTTGACTGAAGAAGCCTACTGTGTAGGCGAAACGTTTCATAATAAAGATACCTAACTGTTGCATATGTGTCTTACCTAATAACCTAACCTGAACTGCGCTCCCTCATCAAGCTTCTCTACTGGGTTGAATAAATCACTTGCTCTATTCATTTGCAATATTGCCACATTGCTCCTTATCCACTCTTATCACACACATTTTCTAAATCCATCAGTGCAATTTACAGTTGTTTTTCCATATCTCTTCTTGTTAAGTTTTAATCATTCTGGTTTTAAACTTCGAATGTCTTTGCGCTATATATGTGGTCTTAGTTATTAGTTGTAGTGGGATAAGAGATAGTACTGATACCGACAAGTGTGAAATAAGACACATGTGTAATCCTTCGCCATAAAACGTGGCGAAGGACTGAAGAAGCCAGTTGTGGCCAAACGTTTCTTCGGTAAATTATGATAACACTGCACATGACTCTTATTGCACATTCATTATATTTATTTTCAACTATTAAAATCGTTATATTAGTTAAGAACTGAGGTGGGAATATTAACTATGTAATAAAACAAACGTAACATGCTTTGTCTTTGTATTATTCTTAAGAACACAGGTGAGAATATTACTTGTGTAGTGAATGTTGACATACCTTTTCCAGGCAAACCAGCAATCATGACATCATCCAGATATCGAAGCTTGATGGTAGCAAGGAGGTCGGTCAAGGTGTGGAAGACGAGGATACTGCTGGCAGCATCACTGACGCTGACGAGGAACAACAAGAGGTAGATATACCATATATTTAAAGATCTATTCTAGGTGCAGGTTGATATATTTTACGTGAAGGAGGAACAGGAGTACGAGGTGATGATGTGATGAAGTGAGAGATACAAGATGTGAAGAATTTGCATGGTTAATTATTTCTAATTTACTAAACAGTGATACTTAGTAGTTACCTTTCAATATCGTGTAAGTGCACAGCAGCCTGCAACCTGCAACAGCAGCCTGCAACCTGCAACAGCAGCCTGCAACCTGCGCACCTCTGATGTTACTATAAAACAATGACGCTATAGCTGTAGCAAGAGCTGATGAATGGTGTTCCGGGGTTTATCCTAACCAATATATTTAATTGTTCCAGGTTATCTGAGTTTCATTTTGTTGACGTGTGTTCATATTGGGCAGCAAGCAACCCCCTCTCTCATGATCTGTAGTTAATTAGTCTTGTAATCTGTAATCCTACCTAAGAGGATGTTACAGCTTCTTAGCAAGACTGGTTTTGAGCTTAAACGACTTACCATACTCTTTATGACATAATGGAGGAACACTGCAGAAGGCTTACTGGCCTATATTAGGCAGCTCCTCAAATCCAAACATTTCCATTTACATATTGGTTCAACCTATTCGTAAAGCCTCCCGGAAAATTAGCTTCAGTAACCCATATTAGGCAGTTCCTAATCAAACTCAGTCCTCTCGTATATCTGTGTAACCTATTTTTAAATCTGTAAATAATTATTTACATGCATACGGAGACCGGAACTGATGTGTTCTGGCCTACTGGAGGGAGTCATCTAATTGGATCTGAAAATTGGAAATGCACGAAGTTCTAATTAGTTGACGCCGAGATTGAACTCACCATCATTAGTCTGTGTTAATTTACTTCACTGGACATATTCTTCCAGTTTGGTTACATATATATGAGCGATTTTTATTTACGCTTCTGAAGTGCTATTTGTCAGACCATCATTGATTCTTGTTATTTTACTGTCACTAACTACATTCTTTTTGAAGAATGAGACACTTGTGCAACAGTTGGGAATTTTTAATGATGAAATGTTTCACCAACCAGTGGCTTCTTCAGTCTAATACAGAGATTATCAGGGAAGGATGAGGATTTTGAGGTAATCAGTCCCTCTGCCTGAAGTCGATGTATTCATTCCACCAATCTTGAGATTGTACATCAATATTGAGATTGATGTACTGAACACATCGTCTCCAGACTGAGATACTTGATTACCTTAAACTCCTCATCTTTCCCTGTTATTCTCAACATTGGACTGAAGAAGCCACTGGCTGGCGAAACGTTTCCTCAGGAAGATTCCCAAATGTTGCACAAATGTCTCGGTTTTCAAGACCATTTTCGTCATTCTTTTTGTCTGGAGTTATTTATTACCATTAGATAAGAGTTTAACCTGGCTAATGCGGCCACAAGGCCAGGTTCCCGCACCTGGCCGTGCGTCTTGTCCTCCTGTACAACCTAACTGAGCTACCCTCTGCATTTTGATCACCTCCGGCACAGAAATTTTCCTGACCCTTGCATCATTTTCCACGAGTGACATCCTTTGCTGTAGCACCCATGTCTGTATGTCAATATTCTCTTCAATTATAGGGTGTCCCTTAACACTGACTACCGTTATATTAAACTAAATGCTTATAAATTGTGACGTAAAAAGTGATGGTTTGGAGTTTTCACCAACAATTCTTGTCATGAAAATTTGTCAACTTGGCCTTGACACCAGGAAAGTGTGTCATCAGCATCACATGTGATTCAAGAATGCTCCGTACCAGGTTCACGTTCAAGCAGGTTTGCCAGGACGGGTCTTGGCCCGGGTCTCCTCCATATGATAACCCAGCAGTGGCTCTAAGGAATGTCGGAGTTTGTACAAGTGATGTACCGTTTTCAGCTTTGTGGCAGGGGCACGGTGAGCATTCGTGTTAAGTAGAGTATCGTTTACAGCCCTATGGCGGGGGCAGCCCTATAACAAGGGCACGGTGAGTCTTCAGCACAAGTGGTGTAGCAGTTAGATACAATCGTTGTCAACGCCCTGTAACCGGGTATAGCACGTCTTGGGTTCAGGTGGTGTCAGTGCTGGTGTTCTCGCTGGTATGAGGCTCTCATCTCTCAAAAGCTCTGCTCCAGCCTAGACATTCTTGGCCAGAGTGACTCAGGAGATTCTCTGGAAGTGTGTTGAACACCTGAGACCTGAGAGAAGTTTTGTGCTACCCGCTCTTTGTATGGAGATGCACCTTCTTCCCTTATATGGCGGTACACCCCCTACCTCCCTTATATGGAGGTATACCTCTTGCCTCCTTTATGTGTAGGTATGCCCCTTGCCTCCTTTGTATGGAGGTACCCCTTCTGTCTCCCTTATGTGGAGGTACCCCTTTTGTCTCCCTTGTATGGAGGTACCCCTTCTGTCTCCCTTCTATGGTGGTACCCCTTCTGTCTCCCTTGTATGGAGGTACCCCTTCTGCCTCCCTTGTATGGAGGTACCCCTTCTGTCTCCCTTCTATGGTGGTACCCCTTCTGTCTCCCTTGTATGGAGGTACCCCTTCTGTCTCCCTTCTGTCTCCCTTCTGTGGTGGTACTCCTTCTGTCTCCCTTCTATGGTGGTACCCCTTCTGCCTCACTTGTATGGAGGTACCCCTTCTGTCTCCCTTCTATGGAGGTACCCCTTCTGTCTCCCTTCTATGGTGGTACCCCTTCTGTCTCCCTTCTATGGTGGTACCCCTTCTGTCTCCCTTCTATGGTGGTACCCCTTCTGTCTCCCTTCTATGGAGGTACCCCTTCTGCCTCCCTTGTATGGAGGTATACCTCTTGCCTCCTTTATGTGTAGGTATGCCCCTTGCATCCTTTGTATGGAGGTACCCCTTCTGTCTCCCTTATGTGGAGGTACCCCTTTTGTCTCCCTTGTATGGAGGTACCCCTTCTGTCTCCCTTCTATGGTGGTACCCCTTCTGTCTCCCTTGTATGGAGGTACCCCTTCTGTCTCCCTTCTATGGTGGTACCCCTTCTGTCTCCCTTCTATGGTGGTACCCCTTCTGTCTCCCTTGTATGGAGGTACCCCTTCTGCCTCCCTTGTATGGAGGTACCCCTTCTGTCTCCCTTCTGTGGTGGTACCCCTTCTGTCTCCCTTCTATGGTAGTACCCCTTCTGCCTCCCTTGTATGGAGGTACCCCTTCTGTCTCCCTTCTATGGAGGTACCCCTTCTGTCTCCCTTCTATGGTGGTACCCCTTCTGTCTCCCTTCTATGGTGGTACCCCTTCTGCCTCCCTTGTATGGTCGTACCCCTTCTGCCTCCCTTCTATGGTGGTACCCCTTCTGCCTCCCTTGTATGGTGGTACCCCTTCTGTCTCCCTTCTATGGTGGTACCCCTTCTGTCTCCCTTCTATGGTGGTACCCCTTCTGCCTCCCTTCTATGGTGGTACCCCTTCTGCCTCCCTTGTATGGAGGTACCCCTTCTGTCTCCCTTCTATGGTGGTACCCCTTCTGTCTCCCTTGTATGGAGGTACCCCTTCTGTCTCCCTTCTATGGTGGTACCCCTTCTGCCTCCCTTCTATGGTGGTACCCCTTCTGCCTCCCTTGTATGGAGGTACCCCTTCTGTCTCCCTTCTATGGAGGTACCCCTTCTGCTTCCCTTGTATGGAGGTACCCCTTCTGTCTCCCTTCTATGGTGGTACCCCTTCTGCCTACCTTGTATGGAGGTACCCCTTCTATCTCCCTTCTATGGTGGTACCCCTTCTGTCTCCCTTCTATGGTGGTACCCCTTCTGCCTCCCTTATATGGAGGTACCCCTTCTGTCTCCCTTCTATGGTGGTACCCCTTCTGCCTCCCTTGTATGGAGGTACCCCTTCTGTCTCCCTTCTATGGTGGTATCCCTTCTGCCTCCCTTGTATGGTGGTACCCCTTCTGTCTCCCTTCTATGGTGGTACCCCTTCTGTCTCCCTTCTGTGGTGGTACCCCTTCTGCCTCCCTTGTATGGTGGTACCCCTTCTGTCTCCCTTCTATGGTGGTACCCCTTCTGCCTCCCTTGTATTGTGGTACCCCTTCTGTCTCCCTTCTATGGTGGTACCCCTTCTGCCTCCCTTGGATGGAGGTACCCCTTCTGTCTCCCTTCTATGGTGGTACCCCTTCTGTCTCCCTTCTATGGTGGTACCCCTTCTGCCTCCCTTGTATGGAGGTACCCCTTCTGTCTCCCTTCTATGGTGGTACCCCTTCTGTCTCCCTTCTATGGTGGTACCCCTTCTGCCTCCCTTGTATGGTGGTACCCCTTCTGTCTCCCTTGTATGGTGGTACCCCTTCTGTCTCCCTTGTATGGTGGTACCCCTTCTGCCTCCCTTGTATGGTGGTACCCCTTCTGTCTCCCTTCTATGGTGGTACCCCTTCTGTCTCCCTTCTATGGTGGTACCCGTTCTGCCTCCCTTGTATGGTGGTACCCGTTCTGCCTCCCTTGTATGGTGGTACCCCTTCTGCCTCCCTTGTATGGTGGTACCCCTTCTGTCTCCCTTGTATGGTGGTACCCCTTCTGTCTCCCTTCTATGGTGGTACCCCTTCTGTCTCCCTTCTATGGTGGTACCCCTTCGTCTCCCTTCTATGGTGGTACCCCTTCTGCCTCCCTTGTATGGAGGTACCCCTTCTGTCTCCCTTGTATGGTGGTACCCCTTCTGCCTCCCTTGTATTGTGGTACCCCTTCTGTCTCCCTTGTATGGTGGTACCCCTTCTGTATCCCTTGTATGGTGGTACCCCTTCTGTCTCCCTTGTATGGTGGTACCCCTTCTGTCTCCCTTGTATGGTGGTACCCCTTCTGCCTCCCTTGTATGGTGGTACCCCTTCTGTCTCCCTTGTATGGTGGTACCCCTTCTGTCTCCCTTGTATGGTGGTACCCATTCTGTCTCCCTTCTATGGTGGTACCCCTTCTGCCTCCCTTGTATGGTGGTACCCCTTCTGCCTCCCTTGTATGGTGGTACCCCTTCTGCCTCCCTTGTATGGTGGTACCCCTTCTGCCTCCCTTCTATGGTGGTACCCCTTCTGCCTCCCTTGTATGGTGGTACCCCTTCTGCCTCCCTTCTATGGTGGTACCCCTTCTGCCTCCCTTCTATGGTGGTACCCCTTCTGTCTCCCTTGTATGGTGGTACCCCTTCTGTCTCTCTTGTATGGTGGTACCCCTTCTGCCTCCCTTGTATGGAGGTACCCCTTCTGCCTCCCTTCTATGGTGGTACCCCTTCTGCCTCCCTTCTATGGTGGTACCCCTTCTGTCTCCCTTCTATGGTGGTACCCCTTCTGCCTCCCTTGTATGGAGGTACCCCTTCTGCCTCCCTTGTATGGTGGTATCCCTTCTGCCTCCCTTGTATGGTGGTACCCCTTCTGTCTCCCTTGTATGGTGGTACCCCTTCTGTCTCCCTTGTATGGTGGTACCCCTTCTGCCTCCCTTGTATGGTCGTACCCCTTCTGCCTCCTTTGTATGGAGGTACCCCTTCTGCCTCCCTTCTATGGTGGTACCCCTTCTGCCTCCCTTGTATGGTGGTACCCCTTCTGCCTCCCTTGTATGGAGGTACCCCTTCTGCCTCCCTTGTATGGTGGTACCCCTTCTGCCTCCCTTGTATGGTGGTACCCCTTCTGCCTCCCTTGTATGGAGGTACCCCTTCTGCCTCCCTTCTATGGTGGTACCCCTTCTGCCTCCCTTGTATGGTGGTACCCCTTCTGCCTCCCTTGTATGGTGGTACCCCTTCTGCCTCCCTTGTATGGTGGTACCCCTTCTGCCTCCCTTGTATGGTGGTACCCCTTCTGCCTCCCTTGTATGGTGGTACCCCTTCTGCCTCCCTTCTATGGTGGTACCCCTTCTGCCTCCCTTCTATGGTGGTACCCCTTCTTTCTCCCTTCTATGGTGGTACCCCTTCTGTCTCCCTTCTATGGTGGTACCCCTTCTGCCTCCCTTGTATGGAGGTACCCCTTCTGTCTCCCTTCTATGGTGGTACCCCTTCTGTCTCCCTTCTATGGTGGTACCCCTTCTGCCTCCCTTGTATGGTGGTACCCCTTCTGTCTCCCTTCTATGGTGGTACCCCTTCTGTCTCCCTTGTATGGTGGTACCCCTTCTGCCTCCCTTGTATGGTGGTACCCCTTCTGCCTCCCTTGTATGGTGGTACCCCTTCTGTCTCCCTTCTATGGTGGTACCCCTTCTGTCTCCCTTCTATGGTGGTACCCGTTCTGCCTCGCTTGTATGGTGGTTCCCGTTCTGCCTCCCTTGTATGGTGGTACCCCTTCTGCCTCCCTTGTATGGTGGTACCCCTTCTGTCTCCCTTGTATGGTGGTACCCCTTCTGTCTCCCTTCTATGGTGGTACCCCTTCTGTCTCCCTTCTATGGTGGTACCCCTTCGTCTCCCTTCTATGGTGGTACCCCTTCTGCCTCCCTTGTATGGAGGTACCCCTTCTGTCTCCCTTGTATGGTGGTACCCCTTCTGCCTCCCTTGTATGGTGGTACCCCTTCTGTCTCCCTTGTATGGTGGTACCCCTTCTGTATCCCTTGTATGGTGGTACCCCTTCTGTCTCCCTTGTATGGTGGTACCCCTTCTGTCTCCCTTGTATGGTGGTACCCCTTCTGCCTCCCTTGTATGGTGGTACCCCTTCTGTCTCCCTTGTATGGTGGTACCCCTTCTGTCTCCCTTGTATGGTGGTACCCCTTCTGCCTCCCTTGTATGGTGGTACCCCTTCTGCCTCCCTTGTATGGTGGTACCCCTTCTGCCTCCCTTCTATGGTGGTACTCCTTCTGCCTCCCTTCTATGGTGGTACCCCTTCTGCCTCCCTTGTATGGTGGTACCCCTTCTGCCTCCCTTGTATGGTGGTACCCCTTCTGCCTCCCTTCTATGGTGGTACCCCTTCGGCCTCCCTTCTATGGTGGTACCCCTTCTGCCTCCCTTCTATGGTGGTACCCCTTCTGTCTCCCTTCTATGGTGGTACCCCTTCTGTCTCCCTTGTATGGTGGTACCCCTTCTGCCTCCCTTGTATGGAGGTACCCCTTCTGCCTCCCTTCTATGGTGGTACCCCTTCTGCCTCCCTTGTATGGTGGTACCCCTTCTGCCTCCCTTGTATGGTGGTACCCCTTCTTTCTCCCTTCTATGGTGGTACCCCTTCTGCCTCCCTTGTGTGGAGGTACCCCTTCTGCCTCCCTTCTATGGTGGTATCCCTTCTGCCTCCCTTGTATGGTGGTACCCCTTCTGTCTCCCTTGTATGGTGGTACCCCTTCTGTCTCCCTTGTATGGTGGTACCCCTTCTGCCTCCCTTGTATGGTGGTACCCCTTCTGCCTCCTTTGTATGGAGGTACCCCTTCTGCCTCCCTTCTATGGTGGTACCCCTTCTGCCTCCCTTCTATGGTGGTACCCCTTCTGCCTCCGTTGTATGGTGGTACCCCTTCTGCCTCCCTTGTATGGAGGTACCCCTTCTGCCTCCCTTGTATGGTGGTACCCCTTCTGCCTCCCTTGTATGGTGGTACCCCTTCTGCCTCCCTTCTATGGTGGTACCCCTTCTGCCTCCCTTGTATGGTGGTACCCCTTCTGCCTCCCTTGTATGGTGGTACCCCTTCTGCCTCCCTTGTATGGTGGTACCCCTTCTGCCTCCCTTGTATGGTGGTACCCCTTCTTTCTCCCTTCTATGGTGGTACCCCTTCTGCCTCCCTTGTATGGTGGTACCCCTTCTGCCTCCCTTGTGTGGAGGTACCCCTTCTGCCTCCCTTCTATGGTGGTACCCCTTCTGCCTCCCTTGTATGGAGGTACCCCTTCTGCCTCCCTTCTATGGTGGTACCCCTTCTGCCTCCCTTGTATGGTGGTACCCCTTCTGCCTCCCTTGTGTGGAGGTACCCCTTCTGCCTCCCTTGTATGGTGGTACCCCTTCTGCCTCCTTTGTATGGAGGTACCCCTTCTGCCTCCCTTCTATGGTGGTACCCGTTCTGCCTCCCTTGTATGGTGGTACCCCTTCTGCCTCCCTTGTATGGAGGTACCCCTTCTGCCTCCCTTGTATGGTGGTACCCCTTCTGCCTCCCTTGTATGGTGGTACCCCTTCTGCCTCCCTTCTATGGTGGTACCCCTTCTGCCTCCCTTCTATGGTGGTACCCCTTCTGCCTCCCTTCTATGGTGGTATCCCTTCTGCCTCCCTTGTATGGTGGTACCCATTCTGGAGGTACCCCTTCTGCCTCCCTTCTATGGTGGTACCCCTTCTGCCTCCCTTGTATGGTACCCCTTCTTTCTCCCTTCTAGGTACCCCTTCTGCCTCCCTTGTTGTATGGCCTCCCTTCTAGGTACCCCTTCTGCCTCCCTTGTATGGAGGTACCCCTTCTGCCTCCCTTCTATGGTGGTACCCCTTCTGCCTCCCTTGTATGGTGGTACCCCTTCTGCCTCCCTTGTGTGGAGGTACCCCTTCTGCCTCCCTTGTATGGTGGTACCCCTTCTGCCTCCCTTGTATGGTGGTACCCCTTCTGCCTCCCTTGTGTGGAGGTACCCCTTCTGCCTCCCTTGTATGGTGGTACCCCTTCTGCCTCCCTTGTATGGTGGTACCCCTTCTGCCTCCCTTGTATGGAGGTATATATCCCCCCACACTGGGGGGAGGGAAGGCTAGGTAATGTTTACTATTGGTAAGTGTTATTCACTTGCTATTTTCCCTTTAATTTTCCCTTTAATTTAATTAACCATCACTGCTCTTCGTCTCTTCAGTCAAATTCATAGTGTTGTGTTTCCTGAGAAGTTAAGGTCTTTAACACTGTGTAACTCTTGACAATACTAATTTACTTATTGTCTATATATTCGTGACATCTTTGTTCAAGACTTCGATTGTCCTGGTTGTTCGATTAGCAAGAAAGTATATGGTCACTAAAGTCCATTGAGATCTTGGATCGTCAGTGTCAGTGATCATTGTAATTAATTTCTTAGATATTTTATATGCAGGAGACTCAGCCCCACTGGAGTGCTCTCTGTGACGTGAGGTAATCGCACAAAATTTTCTTGCCGTGTTCATTTACATAGCTGTTTAAGGGGCACGTTTTCTAATAATATGTTCATTCTTCCATTATTATCTACCTTTTCCATAATTACTATCGCATTTTCTTTGTCTGTTTCGTAAGGTGAAGTCCAGGATGTTTCCTTAATTCATGGTATAACTTAGCAAATCTTTGAGGAGAGTTGTGTTCCGCAACATAAGACGGGGCAAGGTAAGTACAGTACTCTTAGTATTTCACTGTCTTTCATGGGAGGCGCTGGTTCAAGTCTATGTCCACAGATTAAGTGTGATGTACCAAACACTTTTTAAGTTGTCTAGTTCGTCAGTGACACAAGTCAGGAGTCAAGTGTTGACTCTGTTTTTAGCCCTTGTTTCAACTGTTCGGAATTTTTAGTTGAACCTTCGGTGGTGAAATCTTCATTATGCATAGTTTCACCCACTGACCATTCTCTCATAAAACCCTCCTTGCCAGGGAAGCTTTGGGAGAGAGAGTTTTTCCGACGATATTGGCATTAATTTGTCCTTTACCGAACCTCTGTTTGATCAAATAGTTTGTTGATGTAAGCAGCACCAGCAATAAAACTGTATCCTTTGTTTAAAATGATACATTTTCGATACGATCTTTTGGCTGCAAACCTTTGAAAGAACTTGATGAAAATTCAGCTGCTGTGTCAGTGTTCTCGTAATTGCACTGGTAAACACATTATACTGTGTTGGGAAGTTTGCTGTTGTAGTTAAAATTGTTGGCTCAGTATAGTTGACTCCTGGTACTTACTGTGGGAGACCAGAGTGCTGACATGTTTTTCCATCTACTGTTACTTCAGCAGGATATTGTGGGAGACCAGGACACTGACATGTCCATACATCTGCTGTTACTTACCTTCATCAGGATACTGTGGGAGACCAGGACACTGACATGTCCATACATCAGTGTTGAGACATGTTATACAGTTCATTAATTGTTTCTTCGTACAATAACGTTCTTCAGGTTTCAAGTAAGATTTTTCTGATATAGTGTAGTGCATCTTGGAGTCCACCTTACATCATGTTGCTGTTGGTTTTATTAGTAGTCAGTTTGGTTAGTCAGTGATCCTAGGGTATTAATACTAGATGTATTGCTTCCTTGCATAAATAATAGTTGTGAATCTGTCCTTGACATCTCGTAATCTCCTTTGAGTATAGATAAAGACATGAGTGAATCAGATTCAGTTTTTTTAATTTCAGAGAGATTTGTATTCTGTAGAGAAGACTTATTTCTTTCACCCAGTATCTGACAGAGTCAGAGAACATATAATTCAGTTTCTTAAGTTTTATGAATTTGAAGATTTTGAGATGTTAGGCTTTAAGATAAGATAAGATTTCGTTCGGATTTTTAACCCCGGAGGGTTAGCCACCCAGGATAACCCAAGAAAGTCAGTGCGTCATCGAGGACTGTCTAACTTATTTCCATTGGGGTCCTTAATCTTGTCCCCCAGGATGCGACCCACACCAGTCGACTAACACCCAGGTACCTATTTGCTGCTAGGTGAACAGGACAATAGGTGTAAGGAAACGTGTCGGAATTTCCACCCGCCGGGAATCGAACCCGGGCCCTCCGTGTGTGAAGCGGGAGTTTTAGCCACCAAAACTCGCACATTGAGGTCCATGATTCGATCCTCGGTACGGGTGGAAGCATTACGATGTTTCTTTAAGACACCTGCTGTCCCCGTTCACTTGGCAGTAAAATACTATAGGTACCTGGTTGTTAGTCGACTGGTGTGGGTCGCATCCTGGGACAGAATTGACCTAATTTGCCTGAAGTGCTCTGCATAACAAGGGGCTTTCTGTATAGTAGTATGTCATTGATGTAGTATGTACATGTAGTTGTAGAAATAAAGATATTATTATTATTATTATTATTATTATTATTATTATTATTATTATTATTATATCAGCTCTACTCTCTTTGGTCGAAGATGTGAAAACCATTGTGTATCTTAATTTCTGAGACTCGATTCTGTACACAGACCCGTTGACTCTTAGCCTTTTTTTTGAGCACCGAAGAACTGATTCATTATTGCTCCAGCATGTTTTTTTTTCTAGGATAAGATAGTTGAGAACTTTGTGAAGATAGATTGCTAATATGTCAGCCACAGAGTTCTGTCAGTTCAGGTCGTGAAACTGTTTTGAGTAAAAAGGTTCCTTCTGCATCACTCATGTCATAGCTTTAGTAGAAGCATCGCAGAACTCAGTGTGTAACTCCTACCTTCCTGCACTTGTTTGTCAAGTATATTTAATTTGGAGTTGTGTAAAATCTGCGGAGGTTTCTCTCCAAATTCGACTTAGTGTGGAGAGAAGTCCCTCAACTGTCTAAGTTTCGATGCTTCTTGTACAGATATTGCGTCTTTTGTAGGAACTGATGAGACAAGTCATAGTAGACCAAAGCATTGTAATACTTCCATCAATAAAGAACATTAAGTTTACAGCAAGGTTGATAGTTTCTTTGAGGCTCATCGTCTTACTGTGTTCCATACCAATCCTACCACATTATTGCGATTAGGAAATTTCACATCGGCTAAATCAGTGTTTATGCTTTCTTTTAATTTCGTTGATTTTGCGTACTCACAGTACGCACTCTGGAGTGCGTATCTTTCGAGTTGCAGATACAGCTCTTGTTACTTTATTAACAGTTTTGTAATTATCAGTTTTGACGTCTTTCTTTTATAACTCTTTCCTGGAAACTTAGATGTATTATGCAATAATGTTGGTTTGGATTCTTGCGTGTGGGTTGACCCACATGTGTGTTGGCCTGCATGTGTGTTGGCCTGCATGTGTGTTGGCCTGCATGCAAGATACATTTTGTTGTAAGTCTTTGTTACTGACATGTGGTTTAAAAAGTCAGGTAAGCAAACACTACATGTTTTCTTAGAAAATGTTTCTATCCTGGGTCCCATGATGACGGGCATAAGTGATCAAGGTCCCAGGACCGAAACGTTTTCTAATAAACATTTCTTGGTGTTTATTTGCATCTTTTAAAACCAGAAGTAGCGTTTTGTTGAATGTTTAAGAGTTGTAATGTTTTCTGTGATTGTTTTGAACCGTTCACTGATGACAGACTCACAAAACTATTGTTTAGATTTACTCACTGTTTACAAATCCTGCACACACACACACACACACACACACACACACACACACACACACACGTCAGAGTGGGCACCTGTGACCAGCGGGGTCCCACAGGGGTCAGTCCTAGAACCAGTGCTATTTCTGGTATTTGTGAACGACATGACGGAAGGAATAGACTCCGAAGTGTCCCTGTTTGCAGATGACGTGAAGTTGATGAGAAGAATTCATTCGATCGAAGACCAGGCAGAACTACAAAGGGATCTGGACAGGCTGCAGACCTGGTCCAGCAATTGGCTTCTGGAGTTCAATCCCACCAAGTGCAAACTCATGAAGATTGGGGAAGTGCAAAGAAGACTGCAGACGGAATACAGTCTAGGGGGCCAGAGACTACAAACCTCACTCAAGGAAGAAGATCTTGGGGTGAGTATAACACCAGGCACATCTCCTGAGGCGCATATCAACAAAATAACTGCTGCAGCATACGGGCGCCTAGCAAACCTCAGAACAGCATTCCGACATCTTAATAAGGAATCGTTCAGGACCCTGTACACCGTGTACGTTAGGCCCATATTGGAGTATGCGACACCAGTTTGGAACCCACACCTAGCGAAGCACGTAAAGAAACTAGAGAAAGTGCAAAGGTTTGCAACAAGACTAGTTCCAGAGCTAAGAGGTATGTCCTACGAGGAGAGGTTAAGGGAAATTAACCTGACGACACTGGAGGACAGGAGAAATAGGGGGGACGTGATAACGACATACAAAATACAGAGAGGAATTAACAAGGTGGACAAAGACAGGATGTTCCAGAGATGGGACACAACAACAAGGGGACATAGTTGGAAGTTGAAGACACAGATGAATCACAGGGATGTTAGGAAGTATTTCTTCAGCCACAGAGTAGTCAGGAAGTGGAATAGTTTGGGAAGCGATGTAGTGGAGGCAGGATTCATACATAGCTTTAAGCAGAGGTATGATAAAGCTCACAGTTCAGGGAGAGTGACTTAATAGCGAACAGTGAAGAGGCGGGGCCAGGAGCTTGGAATCGACCCTTGCAACCACAACTAGGCGAGTACAACTAGGTGAGTACACACACACACACACACACACACACACACACACACACACACACACACACAAACACACAAAAAAGGAGACAGACATGAAGCACAAAACTACAGACCAGTGTCACTGACATGTATAGTATGCAAAGCCATGGAGAAGATTGTCAGGAGAAGAGTAGTGGAACACCTAGAAAGGAATGATCTCATCAACAGCACCCAACATGGTTTCAGGGACGGGAAATCCTGTGTCACAAACCTACTGGAGTTTTATGACAAGGTGACAGCAGTAAGACAAGAGAGAGAGGGGTGGGTGGATTGTATTTTCTTGGACTGCAAGAAGGCGTTTGACACAGTACCACACAAGAGATTAGTGCAAAAACTGGAGGACCAAGCAGGGATAACAGGGAAGGCACTACAATGGATCAGGGAATATTTGTCAGGAAGACAGCAGCGAGTAATGGTACGTGGCGAGGTGTCAGAGTGGGCACCTGTGACCAGCGGGGTCCCACAGGGGTCAGTCCTAGGACCAGTGCTGTTTCTGGTATTTGTGAACGGCATGACGGAAGGAATAGACTCCGAAGTGCCCCTGTTTGCAGATGACGTGAAGTTGATGAGAAGAATTCATTCGATCGAAGACCAGGCAGAACTACAAAGGGATCTGGACAGGCTGCAGACCTGGTCCAGCAATTGGCTCCTGGAGTTCAATCCCACCAAGCGCAAAATCATGAAGATTGGGGAAGGGCAAAGAAGACTGCAGACGGAGTACAGTCTAGGGGGCCAGAAACTACAAACCTCACTCAAGGAAAAAGATCTTGGGGTGAGTATAACACCAAGCACATCTCCTGAAGCGCCTGGCAAACCTCAGAACAGCATTCCGACATCTTAATAAGGAGTCGTTCAGGACCCTGTACACCTTGTACGTTAGGCCCATATTGGAGTATGCGGCACCAGTTTGGAACCCACACCTAGCCAAGCAAGTAAAGAAACTAGAGAAAGTGCAAAGGTTTGCAACAAGACTAGTCCCAGAGCTAAGGGGTATGTCCTACGAGGAGAAGTTAAGGGAAATCAACCTGACGACACTGGAGGACAGGAGAGATAGGCGGGACATGATAACGACTTACAAAATACTGAGAGGAATTGACAAGGTGGACAAAGACAGGATGTTCCAGAGATTGGACACCGTAACAAGGGGACACAGTTGGAAGTTGAAGACACACATGAATCACAGGGATGTTAGGAAGTATTTCTTGAGCCACAGAGTAGTCAGGAAGTGGAATAGTTTGGGAAGAGATGTAGTGGAGGCAGGATCCATACATAGCTTTAAGCAGAGGTACGATCAAGCTCATGGTTCAGGGAGAGTGACCTAGTGGCGACCAGTGAAGAGGCGGGGCCAGGAGCTTGGACTCGACCCCTGCAACCACAACTAGGTGAGTACAACTAGGTGAGTACACACACACACACACACACACACACACACCGAGTACGTGGTGTCTAGCTCTCCATTTTAACGTTGTTCTTGACCGTAATAATTTCTTGTTTACAGTAATTCGTCTGCATGATTCACGTGACATGTTTGTAATTATATTTAATCGCCTTAGATTATCTTACTGGTTCATTCTGCCACTTTTTGTATAGCTAACTTGCTGTCTACTTATCAATTGAAAATATGAAATTCTTGGTAATAATTTCCGTGAAAGATCAACAAAGGCAGGTGTGGTTGGCAAGGTTGTTATTATTGAGCCAGGTGTGGTTGGCAAGGATGTTATTATTGTTCCAGGTGTGGTTGGCAAGGTTGTTATTATTGAGCCAGGTGTGGTTGGCAAGGTTGTTATTAATGAGCCAGGTGTGGTTGGCAAGGTTGTTATTATTGTGCCAGGTGTGGTTGGCAAGGTTGTTATTAATGAGCCAGGTGTGGTTGGCAAGGTTGTTATTATTGAGCCAGGTGTGGTTGGCAAGGATGTTATTATTGTTCCAGGTGTGGTTGGCAAGGTTGTTATTATTGTGCCAGGTGTGGTTGGCAAGGTTGTTATTAATGAGCCAGGTGTGGTTGGCAAGGTTGTTATTATTGAGCCAGGTGTGGTTGGCAAGGATGTTATTATTGTTCCAGGTGTGGTTGGCAAGGTTGTTATTATTGTGCCAGGAGTGGTTGGCAAGGGTGTTATTATTGTTCCAGGTGTGGTTGGCAAGGTTGTTATTATTGTGCCAGGTGTGGTTGGCAAGGGTGTTATTATTGAGCCAGGTGTGGTTGGCAAGGGTGTTATTATTGAGCCAGGTGTGGTTGGCAAGGTTGTTATTATTGTTCCAGGTGTGGTTGGCAAGGGTGTTATTATTGAGCCAGGTGTGGTTGGCAAGGGTGTTATTATTGAGCCGGGTGTGGTTGGCAAGGGTGTTATTATTGTTCCAGGTGTGGTTGGCAAGGGTGTTATTATTGTTCCAGGTGTGGTTGGCAAGGGTGTTATTATTGTTCCAGGTGTGGTTGGCAAGGTTGTTATTATTGTGCCAGGTGTGGTTGGCAGGGGTGTTATTATTGAGCCAGGTGTGCTTGGCAAGGGTGTTATTATTGTTCCAGGTGTGGTTGGCAAGGGTGTTATTATTGTTCCAGGTGTGGTTGGCAAGGTTGTTATTATTGTGCCAGGTGTGGTTGGCAGGGGTGTTATTATTGAGCCAGGTGTGGTTGGCAAGGGTGTTATTATTGTGCCAGGTGTGGTTGGCAAGGGTGTTATTATTGTGCCAGGTGTGGTGGGCAAGGGTGTTATTATTGAGCCAGGTGTGGTTGGCAAGGTTGTTATTATTGTGCCAGGTGTGGTTGGCAAGGTTGTTATTATTGAGCCAGGTGTGGTTGGCAAGGTTGTTATTATTGAGCCAGGTGTGGTTGGCAAGGGTGCTATTATTGTTATTAGGTTGTTATTATTGAGCCAGGTTTGGTTGGCAAGGTTGTTATTATTGAGCCAGGTGTGGTTGGCAAGGTTGTTATTATTGTGCCAGGTGTGGTTGGCAAGGGTGTTATTATTGTGCCAGGTGTGGTTGGCAAGGGTGTTATTATTGAGCCAGGTGTGGTTGGCAAGGGTGTTATTATTGTGCCAGGTGTGGTTGGCAAGGGTGTTATTATTGTGCCAGGTGTGGTTGGCAAGGTTGTTATTATTGTTCCAGTTGTGGTTGGCAAGGGTGTTATTATTGTGCCAGGTGTGGTTGGCAAGGGTGTTATTATTGTGCCAGGTGTGGTTGGCAAGGGTGTTATTATTGTGCCAGGTGTGGTTGGCAAGGGTGTTATTATTGTGCCAGGTGTGGTTGGCAAGGGTGTTATTATTGAGCCAGGTGTGGGTGGAAAGGTTGTTATTATTGTTCCAGTTGTGGTTGGCAAGGGTGTTATTATTGTGCCAGGTGTGGTTGACAAGGATGTTATTATTGTGCCAGGTGTGGTTGGCAAGGGTGTTATTATTGAGCCAGGTGTGGTTTGCAAGGATGTTATTATTGTTCCAGGTGTGGTTGGCAAGGGTGTTATTATTGTGCCAGGTGTGGTTGGCAAGGGTGTTATTATTGAGCCAGGTGTGGTTGGCAAGGGTGTTATTATTGAGCCAGGTGTGGTTGGCAAGGGTGTTATTATTGAGCCAGGTGTGGTTGGCAAGGGTGTTATTATTATTGTGCCAGGTGTAGTTGGCAAGGGTGTTATTATTGAGCCAGGTGTGGTTGGCAAGGGTGTTATTATTGAGCCAGGTGTGGTTGGCAAGGGTGTTATTATTGAGCCAGGTGTGGTTGGCAAGGATGTTATTATTGTGCCAGGTGTGGTTGGCAAGGATGTTATTATTGAGCCAGGTGTGGTTGGCAAGGGTGTTATTATTGTGCCAGGTGTGGTTGGCAAGGGTGTTATTATTGTGCCAGGTGTGGTTGGCAAGGGTGTTATTATTGAGCCAGGTGTGGTTGGCAAGGGTGTTATTATTGAGCCAGGTGTGGTTGGCAAGGATGTTATTATTGAGCCAGGTGTGGTTGGCAAGGGTGTTATTATTGTGCCAGGTGTGGTTGGCAAGGGTGTTATTATTGTGCCAGGTGTGGTTGGCAAGGGTGTTATTATTGAGCCAGGTGTGGTTGGCAAGGATGTTATTATTGAGCCAGGTGTGGTTGGCAAGGATGTTATTATTGAGCCAGGTGTGGTTGGCAAGGTTGTTATTATTGAGCCAGGTG